>NC_137022.1:5662989-5835489 GCF_032717465.1 Coenobita brevimanus | reverse complement strand
TTTAAGTTCACCTGTCCAGAATCTTTCACTACCTTGCCCCAATTCAACCACTCACTGTAATCACACCTTCTAACAAATTATATTAGCTTCTGATCAGATAAATTCCAGCTTCATATGTTTCGTGAATCTTTATTTCCCATCAAGTGTGAAGAGTGAATTGAATAAGAGACAGTGATTCGTGAAAGATGTGGTGTAAGACAGCCACTTCATCAATGCAGAAAAGGAAGTGTGATGAGATAGTGTGGTCATATTGAGAGAACAGATGCGAAAAGGTTGTGATAAGGGCATATATAAGTGAGTCTGAGGGTAGGATAGGGCGTAGAAAGATAACATGGCGGTGGATACATATGGCGAGCGAATGTGGGAACAAACGATGTATGAATGCTGAGGGAAGAGGAAAGTTGATGAGTTACCGAAGTGGATGATGAAATAGGTTCGGATAAACACATACGTATAAGCATGGCTGTACTCCTCTTGCAACTTTGCTGACGTAACCATTTCTACCCAAGAAACATTAAGAAGCGCCTTGTGTGTGTGTGTGTGTGTGTGTGTGTGTGTGTGTGTGTGTGTGTGTGTGTGTGTGTGTGTGTGTGTGTGTTTCGTTAGGCCTGTGAGGTGGAACCAAAATTTTCGATGGGTTAAGTGAAGGAGAAACGAGATTTATGGACCATTTCAGTAGGCCCTTTGTTGGTATTTTTTCTACTTTTATGTCGTCCTGTTCCCTTAGCTGGATATCTCTCATCCTTCAGCAGCTTCTCGTAGACCAGTGAAAGAATATGACAATTATACGCCCTGCAGCCCTTTCATAGCATTTCATCGTGAATAGCACCTCATTCTAGTGGTTATCTGTTGTTGCATTTCAGTATTCAACATGGATAGAGAGTAATTTTAAGGGTAACTAAACTGAACGGAGTATAGCAATATTAAGTAAGACTGAGGTGATGGTTGGATGTAGGGATAATTGGATGGATGGATAGATGGACTGGCTAATGCTCTTTGTGACCCTATTTGAATAGGAAACCTTGAATCGCCTCTTGTAAATTCGAATTTAGTCGTTGCACGTCACCACTAGCTCGCCTGACGCTCTCAGGGCACTACATCACTACACACTCATAACCACGGAGTTATTTCGAAGACCTCGAAAACTGCTTGTGTAATCTTCCCCGTACATTGTCTATCCCAGGAAACTCAGCATTTATATTATTATAGATACTGGTCGGTCTATATATCGCGCTTCTCTTCCACTACGTCGGATAGTTTCACTTGTGCTGCGGGGACGGCTCAGTCAGAGTTATCTACCACTGCCACACCCAGGCCACACCAGAAGAATGAGCTGTTCCTGCAACACATAAGGAGCGTTGTTTAGGGACCACCCTGTATTTACCCCGGACACTAAGCACTGATGGGTGCGTGGATTTGTTGCCTGCGTCGTGAAGAGTAGGCCGAGGGTCATATATGTAAAAGATAAAAACATGTTTTCTAGATAAACAAGTTTCGTCAGCAGCTAAATATCACAGAGTTTTGCTTTTTCGTAACATTAATCCCTTAAATCTTATGACGAATGTTTTACTTCAGCATTGCTGTTTCTAGACCATTTCATTTAGGTCAGTATTGTGAAAGAGTTAAAGAAGACTACATCTAGCCCCTCTAGTTCGAAGATAAAGGATCCAAGGCTAAATATTACAGTCTGAGAATGGCAAGAATTACATAAAAGACGTCATCGTCACTGCAATGTGATTATGAAGTGTTCAGTGCCTGTATGAGCGGAGACCAACAACCAGTTCAACATACATCCTAAGTCTAAGAGAGGTTGTTAATACGGCCACTCTGCCCTGAGTCGCAGTCATAAACTTATCTGAATTCTTGCTTGTAAGGTAAATTTCATACTCTCTCTGTAACATTTACAGTTCGATGATGTATCATAGGCCTACTATTTTATTATTACAACCATCAGACAGTTTTATTAACCTCAGTAAAGCCATAGTGAAGGGATTAATGCAGACTACTACCAAATCTTCCTGGGCAAATCTCACTAAAACTTAATAAATCTCTAGGAAATAGTAAAATTGAGAAACTACGCCACCAATTTAAGAAGATAGCTCATACAGATATTAGGTGGTATCCAACCTTGATGGCTGTATGAACTTTATGAATTCATGAGTTGTATCAGCTGAATGAACCCTTGTGTGGTCACTAAGCCACCAGAATAGGTTGTTGGCAGTGAAAACCATAAATAAATGAAAAAGAAAATACAGTAACAGCCGTCAAAACTGTTCCCTGCCACAATCCTCAGTCCAATATTCTTTTAAGCCAACCACCACCTTCCTCAAGGATTTGCACACCAACCCGAACCGAAGCCCAGCAACAAGTTGTGTTGATAGGTTGTGAAATATCGTAATAGGTTTACCTCGACAGGTTAGCATATTAGCCTACTACACCTCAATATAAACTTATACGTCACTGATGCCAAGTAAATCGACATTAAACAATTAAAGTACAGAACAATGTTAAGGTATGCTATGCAAAATAATTCACTGAGAAAGATGTGTGCGTGTATGCTCCAACGCAAGATCGTGCAAGCAGAGTGAGAGAAGAGTTCTGGACAAATATGGAAGTGTGCATGGAAAAGTTTGGAAGGAATGAGTGTTTTTGATCGGTGATATGAATGGTAAAGTAGGGAATGTGAAGGTGGATGGAATAGTTGGTCAGTGGGGTGTGCCTGCTGAGATAGAATGACAGTGCGTTAGTGGACATTTGTGCTGAGAGGGGGTTGGTGATAGCCAATACCCTCTTCAGGCATTAAATGATCCACAGCTATACGTGACGAGTGATGAGAAGGGTGGGTGGTGAACTGAATGAAAGGAAGGCAATGACTGATTATGTGTGTGTGGATGAATGGATGCCAAGATGTGTAATGGATGCAAGGGCTTATAGAGGTTGGAGGAGTGGACTTTCTGACCACTGCTTGGTGGTGGCCAGAGTCAAGATCCAAATAAGATGGAGAAATAGAAGAAGGGAAGGATGGGAAGAAGGAGTATTTGCAGGGAGAGTGGGAAGGTTACAAGAGGATGCGAAAAAGGCAGAATATAAGAAAGAAGTGGAGGAACGATTGGCCAAATATGAGTTGGAGAAGATGGGGGACGTGCAAGGTGTGAGCAGGATATTCACTAAAGAAATATGTGCAGCATGTGATGTCGTGTGTGGGATGAAGAGAAGACGGAGGGGGGTGCAAGGAACAGAGTGGTGGAATGAAGAGGTGAGACAGGCTGTGGCACAAAAGAAGGAAGCATACAATGAATGGATGAGAAACTAGGGCGTGGAAGAAGTAGAGAGGCGGAAGAGAGAGGTGAAAAGATTAGTAAGAGAGAGTAAGAAGAGAGTGGATGAGGAATTTGGAAGGAATTTGAGTGTAAAGTGGAGGGACTGTAAGAAAATGTTCTGGAAAGAGGTGAAGAGAGTAAGACAGGGTGGAAGTGAAGTTAGAAGGGGAGTGAAAGATAAAAATGGTAGATAACTAGTGGAGAAGGGAGAAAAAGTGAGCAGATGGAGGGAACACTTTAAGGAATTGTTGAACATAGAGGATGGAAGTAATGCGAGTATAAGTGGCTGGGGAATGGCCGGGAGAAGGAGAGAGGTGAGAAGACAGGAAGAAAGCAGTAGGATAGAAGTTGTGAAAGCAATGAAGACAGTTGAGTTGGGGAAAGCCCCAGGAATAGATGGAGTTTATGGTGAAATGCTGAAGCATGGGGGAGAGATAGTAGTAGAACAGATGTAGATAAAGTGCAGATTAGCCTGGGAGGAAGGTAGAGTCCCGGAGGATTGGAAGTCAGGTATAATTATTCCCTTGTGCAAAAGGATGTTGGAGTGGCCTTCGTTAGAGAGGGTAGTGTTTGGAAACTCCCTGCATTGTTGTTTGCAGATGATACTGTGTTGTTGAGTGAAGATGAAGGAGAGCTGCAAGGCTTGGTGGATGAGTTTGGGAGAGTGTGTAAGAAACGGATTCTAAAGGTGAATGTAGGGAAGAGTAAAATGATGGTCTTTGAGAGAGGTGAAGTCAGTGAATTTACAGCGAGCTTGGATGGTGAGGAATTGGAAAATGTGAGTACGATTAAGTACTTGGATAGTGTGATGAGTAAGGATGGAGGTTTGGAGGGTGAAGTGCTTGAAAGGATACAGCAGGGAAGTAAGGTTGCTGGTTCCTTGAAAGCAGTGGTAAGAAGCAGGGAAGTGAGCATGGAAGTGAAAAAATTACTACATGACAGTATAGTGATACCAACTCTAACGTATGGAAGTGAAGCTTGGACGTTGCTGGACGGACACAAGTCATGAGTGAGAGCAGTGGAAATGAGTTATTTAAAAGGAGCCTGTGGGGTCACATGGAGAAACAGGCTGACAAATGAGGATATAAAGGAGCGTTGTGGTGTGGATGTGAATGTGATAGGAAGCGTTAGGAGGAATACACTGAGGTGGTTTGGCCATGTGAAGAGGATGGAGGGTGAAAGACTGACGAAGAGAGTGTATGTGAGAGAGGTGGAGGGGGGAAGAGGGAGGGGGAGGCCAAGGATGAGATGGAGGGTTGGAGTGGAGAGGTATATGAGAGAGGGGGGTGTGAGTTGGGACTGGGACAGTAAAATGGAGTGGGACCGGGTGACGTGGAGGCGATTAGTTTGTAGCCACCCCGAACAGGATTGAGGCGTCTGGCAATAGATAGATAGAGATAGCAAAGGAAAAGGGGAAAAAGAAGTGTGTGGTAATCATAGGGGCATTTGTCTTCTTAGTATAATAAGAAAAGTGTATGGTAGGATACTTATTGGAAGTGTTAGAGAAAGAACAGAGGAATTAGTTGGAGAAGAACAGGGAGGCTTTAGCACGGGAAGAGGTTGTGTAGATTAGATATTCATTCTTAGATCTTTAGTGGAAAAATTTCTAGAGAAGGGAAAGAAGTTGTATGCGGCTTTCATGGATTTGGAGAAAGCATATGACAGAGTCGATAGACAAGGATTGTGGAAAGTATTAAGAATATATGGGGTAAATGGGAAGTTGTTGAATGCTGTGAAGAGTATGTATGATGGTGCTAAGGCTGCAGTGAGTGTGGATGGTGAACTAAGTTAATTTTTCTCTTTGAAGGTTGGGTTGAAACATGGATGTGTCATGTCGCCATGGTTGTTCAATCTGTACATGGAGGGGTAATAAAAGAGGTACAAGGTAGGGTAGTGGATGTTGGAGTGGCCCTGGTGAGAGAGGGTAGCGTTTGGAAACTCCCTGTACTGTTGTTTGCAGATGATACTGTGTTGTTGAGTAAAGACGAAAGGGAGCTGCAAGGCTTGGTGGATGAGTTTGGGAGAGTGTGTAAGAAACGGAATCTAAAGGTGAATGTAGGGAAGAGTAAAGTGTTGGTCTTTGAGAGAGGTGAAGTCAATGAATGTACAGCGAGGTTGGATGGTGAGGAATTGAAAAATGTGAGTACGTTTAAGTACTTGAGTAGTGTGATGAGTAAGGATGGAGGTTCGGAGGGTGAAGTGCTCGAAAGGGTACAGCAGGGTAGAAAGGTTGCTGGTTCCTTGAGAAGAGTGATAAGAAACAGGGAAGTGAGCATGGAAGTGAAAAAGTTACTACATGACAGTATTGTGATACCAACTCTAATGTATGGAAGTGAAGCTTGGACGTTGTTGAAAGGACACAAGTCAAGAGTGGGAGCAGTGGAAATGAGTTTTTTAAGAGGAGACTGTTGAGTCACATGGAGAGACAGGCTAACAAATGAGGAAATAAAGGAGCATTGTGGTGTTGATGTGGATGTGATAGGTAGCATTAGGATGAATACACTGAGGTGGTTTGGCCATGTGGAGCGGATAGATGGTGAAAGACTGAGGAAGAGAGTGTATGTGAGTAAGGTGGAGGGGGGGAGAGGGTCGGGGAGGCCAAGGATGAGAGGGAGGGATGGGGTGGAGAGGTATACGAGAGAGGGAGGTGTGAGTTGGGAGCAGGGCAGTGAAATGACAGGGGACAGGGCGATGTGGAGGCGATTTGTTTGTGGCCACCCCGAACGGGATTGAGGCGTCTTGCAATAGATAGATAGATAGATAGATGTGCTACGAAGCCTCCTATGCCGCCACCACCACCACCCCCCACGGATACCGCCAAGCCTGGATGAACTGCGACGTGGAACGTGTTTACCATTTGTATTCTTATCTAAGACTAAACTGTCATCTTTACATTATGAATGCTGAGGTGTAACACTTGATTAAGACAAGAATATTGTGTTAATCACGAGGAAACCTCGTGATTAACACAATGGAATAGAACTGATGTAGAGCTGTATTACCGACTTTTTCTGCCATTGAGTTACGTGAAATTTGCTTCAAAAAGACGAAATTCTGGGCCAAGTTAAAGAAAGAAAAAAAAAAAGCGAGAATATAATAAAACCATGGGCAACAGAGATTGATACCAGGGTTGCAATAACAAGACAGCTGCCGCACAACTGACAATGAGGCACAAG
This sequence comes from Coenobita brevimanus, assembly GCF_032717465.1. Classification (NCBI taxonomy): domain Eukaryota; kingdom Metazoa; phylum Arthropoda; class Malacostraca; order Decapoda; family Coenobitidae; genus Coenobita; species Coenobita brevimanus. Next base: position 5,828,993 of record NC_137022.1, on the reverse strand, counting down.
GCAACACGACTATGATGAAATTTAAGTTGGGACAAAGAGCAAATGTCATTCACTGAGGTAATTACACAGCCATCAAACCTGGCTGATGGAAGATAACAGATCCCATAAAAAAATTGTGATACCGGTACTGGTAAAGTTTCAAACGGGTAGCTACTGTATAACATGAAGAAAACTTAAGTGATACTCATAAAGCTTTCAAGCAGGCAAATATAACACGAAGAAAACTTGCATGACATTGATAACTCTTTCGACTACGCAACTAAAAACGAAGACGACTTATATAAGTAATTGGTAACGTAGCGCTGCCCTGTCTGCCTGCGCAAACCCATCAAATGTAAACAAGCAGTCGCTCTAACAGGGCCATCTTATTCAGTGAAGCAATGTTCTCTTGCAATGGACAGTGCCTCACCAGAGCGTGGTGCGGAGAAAAACATGGAGTTCCGTTCCTGGATGGACACCACATTTGCATCTCTCCACCCAGTTAACAGGAGCACTATAGCAGGCTTCACATCACATCATTATCTGGTTATATGGTTACCAACTAGGGCTGTAAATGGTATTATGGGTTACAAAAAACCATTATGCTTGTCACTTAGTTTCCAGTAATCTGTGGAAAATAAAAGCAGCACTATATCAAGGGTTGGCAGAGGGTTAGTGCCCCTCCCCGGAAAACAACTAACTAAAAAGACAAACAAGAAGCCTCGGACAAGGACTGACCAAACGATGACGACCCAGGACCGGACAAAGGACTTGGTAATGGCAACATGGAATGTAAGAGGAGCGAATGATGAGGTGAAAGAGAGAGAGATTGTCCAGGTGCTTGAGGGTGCGAAAGTGGATGTATGTGGAATAACTGAAACAAAATGGAGAGGAGAAAGTGTGAGAGTAGGGGAGTATGGATGGGGTATATGTGCAGGAGTAGGTGAGAATGAGAGGGCAAAGGAAGGAGTAGGTGAGACTGAGAGGGCAAAGGAAGGAGTATGAATAGCTGTGAGTAAAAGATGGAAGTTGAGCATAAGACAGTATGGATCACTTGGGTCAAGGATTGTGTGGGTAAAGTTGAAAGTTGGAATACAAATGTGGGCGATCGTGTGTGTGTATGCACCAACGCAAGATCGTGCAAGCAGAGTGAGAGAAGAGTTCTGGACAAATGTGGAAGTGTGCATGGAAAAGTCTGGAAGAAATGAGAGAGTGTTTTTGATTGGTGATATGAATGGTAAAGTAGGGAATGTGAATGTGGATGGAATAGTTGGTGAATGGGGTGTGCCTGCTGAGATAGATGAGAATGGCAGTGCATTAGTGGACATTTGTGCTGGGAGGGGGTTGGTGATAGCCAATACCCTCTTCAGGCATAAAATGATCCACAGGTATACATGGCGAGTGATGAGAAGGGTGGGTGGTGAACTGAATGAAAGGAAGGCAATGATTGATTACGTGTGTGTGGATGAAATGATGAAAAGATGTGTAATGGATGCAAGAGCTTATAGAGGTTGGGGGAGTGGACTTTCTGAGCCATCTGAGTGTGCCTTGCGCATTACGGAGGTTATTCTCTCGGGCATGGAAGCATACATTCCTTTCTCATATCCTTTGACTAACGCAAGAAAGCCTTGGTTTAATCACGCTTGTTCTAATGCTGTCCGCAACAAGGAGAAGGCCTACAAAAGGTACCGGAGCCAACCCACCCCTGAATCACATAACCTTTACGTTTCTGCCCGGAATCGTGCTAAGTCTGTTCTTCGCTCTACTAAAAATAATTTCATCCATACTAAATGCTCTCAACTCTCCAACTCGAATTCTTCCCGCTCCTTCTGGCACCTTGCCAAAAATCTTTCTAACAACTTTACCTCATCATCCTTCCCTCCTCTTTTCTACTCTGATGGTTCTGTAGCTATTTCTTCTACTGATAAAGCAGATCTCTTCGCACAGATTTTCTCCTCTAATTCCACATTAGACGATTCCGGTGCTGTTCCTCCATCACTTCCCGCCTCTGACTTCCTCATGGCTGACATTAAAATTTCTTCAGTTGATGTATTTTCTGCCATTACTGGCCTCAGTACTAACAAGGCATATGGGCCTGATGGGATCCCTCCTGTTGTTCTCAAAAACTGTGCTTCTGTGCTTACACCCTGTCTAGGCAAACTATTTCGCCTTTGTCTGTCAACTTGTACCTTTCCTTCTTGCTGGAAGTTTGCTCTCATTCAGCCAGTCCCAAAGAAGGGTGACCACTCCCAACCCTCCAACTATCGTCCAATTGCTTTAACGTCCTGTATTTCAAAAGTTTTCGAGTCAATTCTTAATAAAAAAAATTTTAAGGCATCTTTCCTATCACAACCTTCTTTCCGATCGTCAGTATGGGTTCCGTCAGGGACGCTCCACTGGCGATCTTCTCACCTACCTTTCAGACTCCTGGTCATCCTCCTTTCGGGACTTTGGCGAAAGCTTTGCCATTGCACTTGACATCTCAAAGGCTTTCGATCGAGTCTGGCATAAATCTTTAATTTCCAAACTGCCCTCCTACGGTTTCTATCCTTCTATCTGTACCTTCATCGCTAGCTTCCTTTCTGGTCGTTCTATAGCTGCTGTCGTAGACGGCCATCGTTCTTCTCCTAGATCTATCAACAGTGGTGTTCCTCAGGGCTCTGTCCTATCACCAACTCTCTTCCTTTTATTCATCAATGATCTTCTAAGCTGTACATCTAACTCTATCCACTCATACGCTGATGACTCCACCCTTCACCTTTCCATTCGGTTCCATAGCAACGCCCATCTCAACAGTTACTTCAGAAACAAGGGATGAGGCTATGGCACACCTAATGTCTGACTTGGCTCATATCTCTGACTGGGGTAAAAATAATATGGTTGTCTTTAATGCTTCTAAGACTCAGTTCTTACACCTATCAACCCGACAAAATCTTCCACAGGTATACCCACTAATGTTTAATAATATTCAGATTAATCCTGCATCATCCTTGAACATGCTTGGGGTTTCATTTACTCGGGACTTATCTTGGAAAGATCATATTGCATCTCTTGTAAAATCTGCTTCCAAGAGACTGGGTGTGCTAAGCCGACTCCGCTCTTTCTTTACCCCTGCACAATTGTTGACTCTATACAGGGGTTTTATCCGCCCCTGTGTGGAGTACAACTCTCATGTGTGGGGAGGCTCCCCACATACAGCTCTTCTCAATAGGGTGGAGTCAAAGGCTTTTCGTCTCATTAACTCTCCTCCTCTTACTGACTCCCTTCAACCTCTGTCTCTTCGCCGCACTGTTGCATCTTTATCTCTTTTCTATCGCTACTTTAATGGTCACTGCTCCTCTGAACTGTCTGCTTGCATTCCTCCACCTCTACGACGGGCGCGTAGCACCCGTCTGGCAGCAAACTCTCATCCCTTTTCTGTCCAACTCTCTAATGCAAGAGTTAACCGTTACTCCCAGTCTTTCATTCATGCAACAGGTCAGCTCTGGAACTGTCTCCCTCTGTCTGTATTTCCTCCTGCCTATGATCTCCAGTCTTTCAAACGCAGTGTGTCCAGGCATCTCAAAATGATCGGACCTTGAATTTGGCTCTCTATTGTATTTTATTTTTCTCTTGGAGGGAACTGTTACTGCGGGCTCATGGCCTTTGGTTCCTTCTTCCTCGCATTAAAAAAAAAAAAAAAAAAAAAAACTACCGGTACTTGGTGGTGGCCAGAATTAGGATCCAAGTAAGATGGAGAAATAGAAGAAGGGAAAGACGAGAGGAAGGAGTAGTTGCAAGGAGAGAGGAAAGGTTACAAGAGGATGAGAAAAAGGCAGAGTGTAAGAGAAAAGTGGAGGAACGATTGGGCAAATATGAATTGGAGCAGATAGGGGACATGGAAGGTGTGTGCAGGATATTTACAGAAGAAATATGTGCAGCATGTGATGTGGTGTGTGGGAGGAAGAGAAGACGGAGGGGGGTGCAAGGAACAGCGTGGTGGACTGAAGAGGTGAGACAGGCTGTGGCACAAAAGAAGAAAGCATACAATGAATGGATGAGAAATAGGGGCGTGGAAGAAGTTGAGAGGCGGAAGAGAGAGTTATATGTAGAAAGAAAGAAGTGAAAAGATTAGTAAGAGAGAGTAAGAAGAGAGTGGGTGAGGAATTTGGAAGGAATTTGAGTGTAAAGTGGAGGGACTGTAAGAAAATGTTCTGGAAAGAGGTGAAGAGAGTAAGACTTGGTGGAAGTGAGGTTAGCAGGGGAGTGAAAGATAAAAATGGCAGATTACTAGTGGAGAAGGAAGAAAAAGTGAGCAGATGGAGAGATCACTTTAAGGAATTGTTGAACATAGAGGATGGAAGTAATGCGAGTATAAGTGGCTGTGGAATGGCTGGGAGAAGGAGGGAGGTGACAAGACAGGAAGAAATCAGGGCTGGGATGCACAAAACTCCGTCGGATGGCAGCCTTAAGGCTGGCCTTATATGAAATATTAAAGGCGGCCCTACGGCTGCCTCTAAGGCCCATGCACGACGACCCGTTGCCTTGTCTTAGGGCTGACTTAAGTTTCGTGCATTGGTCTTAGCTAAGGCTGGCCTTAACTGTAGGGAATTTTTTGGGGGAAATCTAGTGCGTCAGCTGCGACCCTGCCGACCAATCAGACGGCAGAACACAAACACTGGGCCAATCACAGACCTTCATGAATCAGCTGGGGGTGAGAGGCGAGAGGAGTGTTTATGTTACTGTCATAGTGGGAAACCCGTCACTGTATAGAACGCCTAGGTAAACTTCAAGCCAAGGTATAGGATAGAATCATCTGTACACACTTCCTTGGTATTCTGTAGATTACCGTGTTCATTTTAGGCAACGTGAGAAACGACCAAACTGCAGCAAACCGGCAAACTGTGAACCCAGTCATTTCAGTACGTTAGGTTAATTTAGGCTGCGGTTAGTTTTAGCTGGGATGGTCTAGGCTACGTTTAAGTTCGATTACGGTAGGTTAGGTTAGGTTAATTTAGGTAAGTGCTTAACATAACGTTCTTCTAAATTAACCTAACCTAACCCAACCTAACCTAACCTACAGTATCCCAGCCTAACCCTCTGTTGTTTATTATATTATACTTTGCCATAAAAATGTTAGACATTCTACAGAATACCTATGCATTTTATTAAAGTCCCAGGTTAGGTAAAATATATACAGTCAGAATGAAATAAACTTATACTTTGCCAAAAAAATGTTGGTCATTCTATAGAATTCCTAGGCGTTCTATACAATACCTTATTTTCACAAAATGAGGTAACAAAAACACAACAGTCAACGATAAGCACGTGAAGTGCCGGTAATTAATTGAAAATGTTGGGTGCAATGAAAAGACGTCCCAATATTAGTGATGAAGAGCAATACACCCACACAACCTTTAAAACAGTAAGATGAGAGGGTTTAGGAGTAAAGAAACAAAATAGCAATATGAATGGGAACTTATTATGTTTGCCATGTTTTACCTAACCATTGTCTAACTTTAAACAAAGTAATCAGCAACCACAGTTACCTGGCATAAAATGTCACCATAGACGCCTTGGTTCAGATCTCTGGTGGTTGGAATTAGCCCACATAAAGACAGCGTGAGTGCTGCCAGGATATCTTTAATTACAGCTCAGTATCATTTTGTTGCTGTCACAAACAACTTGCACAGCCAGTGAATGAAACCGTTTGCAGCTGACAAATACATGTTTTTTGTGATCTGGGGCCTTAATTGGTATTAGGGTTCAACCCATTGATCCAAGCACTTTAGGAAGTTAGGAATAATGATGAATTATCACCAATCCATAATATGGCTGCATGGCTTAGTAGAAGGAAAATAAAGACCATAAGAAACACACAAACATCAAGAAAAGGGAGTAGAACAGAAGACAGAGGAGGGCAGTAAGGAAGAAAGTCTGGAGACAAAAAGGCCCCTTTTAGTTGCCCCTTACAAGCAGGGATGCTGGAGATGTATTCTTCCCCTCCCTTCCCATGGGAACCCAAATACTTTAGGAAATTTATTTATTCTGTGGAAACCCTCGTCTCTGTCCTTCTCAGCAAACCACTGGGCATCTTAATTTTTCTCAGTAATTTTCTGTATAAACTGTCACACGTGATATCACTTTGCATACACTTGACTCATGAACACCACCCTCCAACAACACTCTGAAAATTCCCACTAGCGTAGAACCTCTGGGTTGCCAAAAATTGTTGTGTAGGCAAGAATGTCATGGCAGTGTAACGTGACACTCCCAATATGAGGCTCAAGTTCCGTTAAACGAAGGAATTCGCTCCTGGGGAGGCGATATTGTCCCAAAACATGAACATCATTTATGTTACAGGGGTTCAGTGGCTCCAAGAAACCTCCATTCCCTTCGCAAAGCTCGATCAAGTTCACAGGCAACTCATCAACTCCATGCCGAGGCAAACAAAAACAAGTTGGGTCCGGTTTGTGCTACAGAGAACATCAAATCGGAGTTACTTTATTTACGGGTCTCAATACTGTAAGGCTGCTCCGACCCAGCCTCAGCGGCTGAGGCTGCCTTACCAAGGCTTACCCTCCTGTTGGTGCTTCGTGCATGGGCCTTAGTGACCCACGGCCTTAAACTACCCGACTTAAGGCCGTGTGTAGCCTTAAGGCCGTTTGTGCATCCGGGCACAGTAGGATAGAAGTTGTGGAAACAATGAAGAAAGTAAAATTGGGGAAAGCCTCAGGAATTGATGGAGTTTATGGTGAAATCCTGAAGCATGGAGGAGAGACAGTAGAATGGATGTGGAAGATAGGCAGATTGGCCTGAGAGGAAGGTAGAGTCCCGGAGGATTGGAAGTCAGGTATAATCATTCCCTTGTACAAAGGAAAAGGGGAAAACGAAGTGTGTGGTAATCATAGGGGCATTTGTCTTCTTAGTATAATAGGAAAAGTGTATGGTAGGATATTTATTGACAGAGTTAGAGAAAGAAAAGAGGAATTGGTTGGAGAAGAACAGGAAGGCTTTAGGAAGGGAAGAGGTTGTGTAGATCAGATATTCATTCTTAGATCTTTAGTGGAAAAGTTTCTAGAGAAGAGAAAAAAGTTGTATGCAGCTTTCATGGATTTGGAGAAAGCATATGACAGGGTGGATAGACAAGGATTGTGGAAAGTATTAAGAATATATGGAGTATGTGGGAAGTTGTTGAATGATGTGAAGAGTATGTATGATGGTGCTAAGGCTGCAGTGTGTGTGGATGGTGAACTGAGTGAATTTTTCTCTTTGAAGGTTGGATTGAAACAGGGATGTGTCATGTCTCCATGGTTGTTCAATCTGTACATGGATGGGGTAATAAAAGAGGTACATGGTAGGGTAGTGAATGCTTGAGTGGCCCTGGTGAGAGAGGATAATGTTTGGAAACTCCCTGTACTGTTGTTTGCAGATGATACTGTGTTGCTGAGTGAAGCCGAAGGGGAGCTGCAAGGCTTGGTGGATGAGTTTAAGAGAGTGTGTAAGAAACGGAATCTAAAGGTGAATGAAGGGAAGAGTAAAGTGATGATCTTTGAGAGAAGTGAAGTCAGTGAATGTGCAGTGAGGTTGGATGGTGAGGAATTCGAAAATGTGAGTACATTTAAGTACTTGGGTAGTGTGATGAGTAAGGATGGAGGTTTGGAGGGTGAAGTGCTTGAAAGGGTACAGCAGGGAAGAAAGGTTGCTGGTTCTTTGAAAGCAGTGATAAGAAACAGGGAAGTGAGCATGGAAGTGAGAAAGTTACTACATGACAGTATTGTGATACCAACTTTAACGTATGGAAGTAAAGCTTGGACATTGTTGGAAGGACACAAGTCAAGAGTGAGAGCAGTGGAAATGAGTTATTTAAGAGGAGCCTGTGGAGTCACACAGAGAGACAGGCTGACGAATGAGGATATAAAGGAGCATTGTGGTGTGGTTGTGGATGTGATAGGAAGCATTATTAGGAACACACTGAGGTGGTTTGGCCATGTGGAGAGGATGGAGGGTGAAAGACTGACGAAGAGAGTGTATGTGAGTGAAGTGGAGGGGGGAAGAGGGAGGGGGAGGCCGAGGATGAGATGGAGGGATGGGGTGGAGAGGTATATGAGAGGGGGGGGGATGAGTTGGGAGCGGGGCAGTAAAATGGTGGGGGACAGGGCGACGTGGAGGCGATTTGTTTGTGGCCACCCCAAACGGGATTAAGGCATCTGGCAATAGATACATAGATAGACTATATCACATGAGTGAATGATGATCGCCACCACCTACAACTAGGAAATTTAACTGATACTGATAAAACTTTTCTACCAAGCAATTATAAAGTGAGGTTGACTTTAATAATTCTAATCAATCTTCCGAGCAGGCCATTATAATAGGAAAAAAAACTTATGTGATATTGATAAAACTTTCTACCATGCAACTACAGCACAAAAAATACTTGTATGTGAAAATGTTAAAACTCCCTATCAGGCAAGTATAATACGAAGAAGACATAAGTGATACTGATAAATCTTTCAACCAGGCAACAACAACTCTAAGACTTAAGTGATATTCTTGTAGAACTTTGTAGCTTCTTGCAGTGTGTTTTGTAGATCAGTTATGTGTAAGTTATACTCTTGGACTAGAGGTAGTTACACCTGAGTAGGTTTGTAAGTAGATAATCTTAGTTCCCTTTGTCATGCAATGACAGGCAAGGTAAAGATCAGTATGGGACTATTTATAATTTTGTCTTGAAGAGACTAACTCGAGGCGTCCCGTTGACGTATGGATATGTTGCAACATTTTGCATTTGCCAGTCCCAATGACGTACTGGTACGTTGCGCAATTACAAGGTTCATATTTTGCACAATTTTCAATTTTTGCGCGTGATTTTTCATACGTATACACGGGACACCTTCCTCTATTCCTCTACAAGATGCCAAGCAGGGACAGTGCCTAACACTGCATAACTTCCCCCCCCCCACGCCATTGTCTCGGCAATTCACCTGTTACCAGTGACCTGGCCAATAAAGATATTCAGGGCCAGAGTGATTCCCCAATTGATGACAATGTGGAGGGCAAAGTTTACATAGCATTAGAGGAAGAAACAGTCAGAAATGATGATCAGGTAATGTGGCAAAAAAAGGTCAGGTATGGTGATGAGTTAGTGAGTGCAACAATGCTTATAATGCCTATATTACTGTTTGAAAACCAATATACTCTCATACTACATATAAATTCGTACCAAGTAAATAAATAAATACCGTTTATGAGTGGTGTGAAATAGTTACCCTCCCATGGCACTCGTTTTCTTTGGTGCCAGCCTGTTAGAAAACCCAGTAGGTAAGGAGGTACTGCTACCTGGATCGAGTATTTTAAACCTCAGATGAGCGATTTCTCTATGAATTTTCGATGTTTCTCACCAAAAGTGGAGGTTTTAGCCAAAAAAAAAAAAAATCGAAAATGCCTCGGGATTAGGGGGTGTTGGAGGTGCGAAATAGCTCGGGACGTGACGGGTTAATTAAAGTCTCTCACATACAAGTGTAAGTGCAGAGTCCCGCTGTTACCTCCCAGATTGTCTTGTTAGATCCCTTTTCTCTCTCCCTCTCTCTACAACCTCTCGCTCCTGTGGATAGCTTCCTTCTGACTCTCTAATCCTTCCTTCCTTGTCTAGAAGGGTTTGTGTCACGTGTACTGGACACATGTTCAAATGTTCGTGAAGCCCGTGTGTCTGTAGCATTCCTGTGACACAGTACACATCTGGCATTCCTTATAGAAATGCAGACACATTTCCTTTCCCACTGAAATTGCAAACACATTTCCTTTCTCACCTAGTTTGACTACCTTTAAGACTACACATTTGTGTTCCTATCTGTTATGATATGTATTATAATAAAATGGAGTCCTGTCATCGCTCGGTCACGCCAGCTGGCGATCCTCCAACAGCATTTATCAGTGACACACTCTAATTTATTAATACATAATACTGATTATAATATCGTATAGACATAATATTCATGATAGTATTGTACTGACCTAATAATATTCTAGAAACATAATACATTGTAAACTTATTGTATACATAATGGAGCAAATGGACTATTATTGAAATGAGATGATATTGTAGAATGTGTATGTATAACTGACATATGCATATAATTGTGCAATGGTAATACCGCTAGGTCATTATATTACATATGGAGTTATCCTTTTAGTAATGCCAATATTTCACCTAACTTGTATGATGATTCTGGTAATACAGAATTGTAGTAACATTGTATGAATCGTTAAATAATTGTATTTTTACATAAATGTATATTTATTGTACATAATTGTATTGTAATTGTTACTTATCGTTTGCAGTTACATAATTATAGCAACTGTAACATAACTGTAGTAACATTGTAGTATTATTGTAGTAACATTATAATAATACAGAATTGTACTAACACTGTATGAATTGTTACATAATTGTATTGTTACATAACTGTATTGTACAGAACTGTCTTGTAATTGTTTCACATCGTTTGTAGTTACATAATTGTAGCAACTGTAACACAATTGCAGTAATGCAATGGTTTGTCGTTACATAACTGTACTAACTGCAATAATATTATAGTAACTGCAGTCCTGACTGCTAATCCGGTCATGCTGCGGTCGATGATAGTCATGATGTGCCTTGCCACTGGCTCGTGGAGCTAACTTGCTCTTTGTTTCACTTATAGAAGGAGTTTATGGTGTATTGTGGCATTTGTATTAACAATTACACTTATTTTCGTTTGTTTGTTATGCGATCTTACTTTATTTTCCTGTATGTATTGATTTTCAACAGTTTTTTTTTTTTTTCCATTTGTCTACGTTTTTTTCGGTGTTGTCCTAGGTTGCATAATTGCTGGCTAATTTCCTTGGGACCCTTTTTTAAGGCTTAGTTTATATTGCACAGATATTGAAAAATATATTATATAGCCCCATATTTTGTTATTTTATGTAAAAAAATATATATACACTATATACAACACCTATCATGGGCAATATATGTGTCAGCACTGTGTGGAAATCTTTGTCTTCTCGATTGTGTGGAAGATGTTGTTCATTCTTGCTAAAGTTATTTGTGTTGGCCATTTTTTTTCTTTTCCTGGTTTTCCTTGAAATTTAGTTTGACTGGTTCCACTAGGCAGCTTAAATTAATAAATGCTTATTACATTTCTTTTAATCACTCACTGAGCAACTGTGATTGTATATTTTAATTATCGTTTAGTAGATGTAAAAATGTGTAGCTGTATGTATGAAACAAATATGTATATATAAATGGTAACAATCGTTGGGAATAAATGAATGCTAGCAAGTATTTAGTGACTGAATTATGCAGATAATTGATGTAGGTATGTGTACCTAGGCTGTAACTATACAGCATTTTTTATATGTTTGTGAAGAAGATTTTGTCTACCACTGTGTCTATCACTGCGTATTGTATAAATGAAGTAACTATGTAACTGACTAATTTTTACCATGGTGGGAATGGTGTTTGTGATGGTGCAGGTGGTGAGTTGATTGGTATGTTGTGGGATGTTCTCAGCAAAATGCTAGCAATGTCGACTTCTCACACTCTGGTAGCTGTGGTGAGTATGTGAGTAGCGATGAGCAACTTGAGTGAAGAAGAATGAGTAAGACGAGTTGTGAATGTGGGCTTTGGTATTTGCTGCCGTTGTCTTGACCTCTTCACTCCTTCGTCAGCGTGGTGATGTTGGTGGAGGTAGGGGGCGGTTGGAGAGAGGGGTGGGGGTTTGTTGCTGTGTTACTGCTCTTCGTTTGTTTGTTTTGTTTTTCTTTCTCGATGTATTCTCGGTCCTTTCTTACTGTGATTTACTCGTTGTGGGATGAAGAATGTCGCTACTTGTAGGTGCGTCTAGAAGATTATAGAGATGTCTCGTAGACTTGTTACTTGTAGAGCTTGTTTTTCCTCACTCGTAACTCGTTCTTCTTACTGTATACTCGATTGTGGTTACGTGATCGTAGAATTGTACTTTCTTGATAATGTATAATCAGCTGTAGACCTGAAGCTGATATTGGTTACAGTCTCACCTGCTTTTGTAGAAATTCACTGTAGAACTGAAGCTGCTTTTAGAGTCTTGTCTGCTTTTGTAGAAATTCACTGTAGATTTGAAGACGAGGTTCGTACTTCTCCTGCCACCATATCTGGTAGAACTTCGTAGCTTCTTGTAGTGTGTTTTGTAGATCAGTTATGAGTAAGTTATACTCTTGGACGAGAGGTAGTTATTCTTGAGTAGGTTTGTAAGTAATCTTAGTTCCCTATGTCATGCAGTGACAGGAGGGGTAAAAATTAGTATGGGACTATTTATAATTTCATTTGTCTTGAAAAGATTAACTAAAGTCTCTCATGCACGAGTGAAGTACAGAGTCCTGCTGTTACCTGCCAGATTGTCTCGTTAGACCCCTTTTCTCTCTCCCTCTCTCTACAACCTCTCGCTCCTGTGGATAACGTCCTTCTGACTCTCTAATCCTTCCTTCCTTGTCTAGGAGGGCCTGTGTCATGTGTACTGGACACATGTTCAAATGTTCGTGAAGCCCGTGTGTCTGTGTATGTAGCATTCCTGTGACACAGTGCACACCTGGCATTCCTTACAGAAATGCAAACACATTTCCTTTCCCACTGAAATCGCAAACGCATTTCCTTTCCCACCTAGCTTGGCTACCTTTACGACTACACATTTGTGTTCCTCTCTATTATAATTTGTATTATTATAATATGGAGTCCTGACAATATTGATATATCTGTCGACCAGGCATCTAATGTATAAAACGAGACAGAGAGCTAGCGAGAGAGAGAGAGTGAGAGACAGACAGACAGAGAGCTAGCGAGAGAGAGAGAGAGAGAGAGAGAGAAACAAAGTGGTACTAGCACAGACGCCCTTCTCCAGATACACCCGTTAGAGGTAAAACCCTCACCTGTTTGTCTCCAGGAACCTGATCCCACACTGACCAGTTTCCTCACTAACCGATTTTCCCAGTTGAACTGTTTCCTCATGGACTTCTTTTCCCCAAGGGCCTGCCTTTACGCAGGCACCCAATTTTCCCGCTGGACCTGTTTTCTCCAAAGAGCTGCTTCCCAGTTGGGCCTTGTCCCCCGACGAGTCTGTTTTCCCTCCATGGACCTATATTCCCTCTTGGACCTGTTTTCCTCATTGGATCTGTTTTCTCTTTCGGAGATATTTACCACATTTTCTCCATTTCCATCTATGTATATGTGAAATTATGTACCCACTTATCTGTCTATCCTTAAGTACCCTCCCCCCCCCTCTCTCTCTCTCTCTCTCTCTCTCTCAAGTCTCATAACGGTTCATCATGACAGAAGGATGATAAGGAATGGGTTTGATCCAGGCATCTTTGAATCAACACTACTCCCTTCACTTCCCCCATACGATCATCATCATCAATATCATCATCGTCTTGGGTTTTACCAACACTTGTTTGTTGCTGCGAGGAAGTATGGAGGGTGAAGGAGTCGAAAAAGGCGAGTGAAGGATTGGAGAAGCGGGTGGAGGATGGGGGAAGCGGGTGAAGGAATGAAGTGACCGAGGGAGAAGTGCAGAAGGGGATGAAGGAGTGAAGTGACGGGTTTAATTTCAAGCACACTCGAATTATTATTAATGACTGGTAATTTGTACTCTCTTACTTAATCCTCTTCATTACATGTATATAGTAGCTATCCATCGACAGCTTAGAACTTGAAACAACTCAGTCACTCTTTTCCTTCGCAACACACACACACACACACACACACACACACACACACACACACACACACACACGCAAACAAACAAGACAGGTAACCTGGGGTCCATCGGGCCGAAGTCAAATATATATATATATATATATTGTTACGGAACAGAGAAAGATAACGTACACTTTAAGTGAGAATACTAAGAGTCACTACTGTCCCGTAAAGTTCCAGGTTCAAAACAAAAGAGTTAGGTAAAATTACAAGTTAAAGTTTAATGCTCAAACTAACAACAAAACATTCAGGACTCATAAGGATAATGTAATGGCAAATAAACAGGTTAAATATATGGTTAACTGCAATTGCCTCTATTAACACGAAATTAGCATGAGTAAATTTATCTAAGTCAGCCCTGATAAAATGAGATACCAGATAATACTCAGTGAATGCCAGATAAATTATTACAGATACAAAATAATATTAAAACTGGTGGACATAAAGATCCCTACATGAATTACAAAAACTTCACTAGGCCTACAAATTAAACTTATGCTATACAGTACAAGAAAAAATACAATAACACGTATACTCAAATCACACAGCTGCTAGATGGTTGGGGACTTCCTGAGAAATTCACAATAATAATAACTGTACAGGGGAGGACAGAGATGTGAACAAAATGAGGAGCAGATCTAAGTGGCAATGATGCAGAGACTGAGCTCATTATATAGGGGCCAGGAGAGCTTGATACAACTTGTAAGAAGGACGCGCAAATGAAGCCATGGGGACAAAAAGCTGAAAATCCCGCTCTGGATAACAGAGAGAACGACTTACTCTACTATAACGGTAGAAGGGGGGGACTGAGGCAGAACACGCTCGTGATCAAACATGCAGCAACTGTGCGTTAAAATTACACAAAGGATGATGAAATCATAGGCTATGTAACAATATATATATATAAAATAGGGACCTGACCTTCCCTCTTCCTGCCTGACTAGTTAAGTACATTTGGAAGGTGATGGGGTCATTCCCACGTCTAGAACTGATTTGGCACTTGAGGGGCATTGGGGTCCATTGGACCCCATGGACCTGACATGTATACATAAGCATTGTTTAAATCGGGAAAGTGAGGAGAGAATCAGACATGGAACGACGTGAATTTATGCTCCAGTTATAAGCTATAAGAATTCTGGGCCTAAGAGCGGATGAACTTCAACGGGTTTCTGAAAAAAAAAAAAAAAAAAAAATACTGGTGACAGTTGAGACATTTTATGGTTTCAAGATCTCGCAGCAGCAGCAGCAACACCCACATCACGGCAGAGCGAGATATGTTCTTTGCCCCAGAAACACAGACAGAGAGACAAGGTCATGCTGCAGGAAGTGTCAGTGTGCTGTGTGTTGTGACCATGCCAATCTCGTTTGCAATGAATACAATGAGATCAAGTGAGATAAGTAATGACTGAAGTGAGGTCTTGTGAGATCAGTCAAGCTGGAAAATTCGTTATAATTTGTATTTAGTTGTAACTGTACCCAGAGCTACGTACATAAATGTCAATTTATATATTTACCCAAATAATTTGTCATTTTGTTTCTTGCAAGCAGATTCTTCTTTGTTCAGCTTTTTCCACAAATTCTCAGTCTATCGAACTTCTAAATATGTTTAGTTTATAAACCTATAAGGAGCCCTAAAACTGTATAAGAATTGTCCATAATATGTATATCTATTTCCTTTGAAAATTGCTTTAAAAATATGTATATATTTTTTTACCTTCTTATTTGCAGCTGTTTCATTTGCTGTTTCTCCTTTTGTTTACAGAAAGACTCATCCATGGTCTAAACGGTGGGGCAAAGAATAGAAGATTTCGTCCAACAAACATCTATCAAACCACCCTAGACAAAAATATTAAGGCTTTTACATTTTTTTTTAATTTTTAAAATTGCTTAAATATTCTTGCTTTGGTTTAACTGAAAAAATGATAGATGAAATTACACATATACCAAAAGGATATTTCAATACAACATATATATATATATATATATATATATATATATATATATATATATATATATATATATATATATATATATATATATATATATATATATATATATATATATATATATATATATATATATATATATATATTTTTTGGGGAGGGGGTCCAATGGACCCTGGGTAACCTGTGGCAAAAAAATAAAAAAAAAAGTTAACTGGCCAGCTCTGAAAAAAAGAACAAAAACAGAAGAGGAATTAATTTAACCTCCAGAAAGTTAAGAATAAAAATAATATAGTAAAATTTGACAGCCGTATAGACTTGTTAATTGTTCTGGGAGTGACAGAAATGTTGCCTACCCTGTTGGTCACTTGTTAATGAGAGGAAGGAAGCAAGGAAGGACACAAAGAAACTGAACTGGGATTGCTAAGGCTAATTTCAGTAACTGGAAACTTATTGATGGATTTTTCTACCATCATCTTATTACAGTCATTATTAATATTGGTAGCAATTGCAGAAACAGTGGTAGTTGCATTGTTATTATTGTTGTCATTGTCCGTTTGGACGACAGGACAGAGGCAATGTGTCCCTGTCTAATGGGACCTTATGAGCACCTCGAATTCTTATTTTCCTTTTAACACACACTCTCTCTCTCTCTCTCTGGCTCGCTTCACACGAGCGGTTTTTTCCCGCGCGGTATTATGGCCACGCGGGTGGGTGTACAAGAGGCATGTCTTCACACGAGCGTTTTTTTCCCGCGCGGTTCATATGCAGCAGTGCACAGAATACCTCTCAGTTTGTCGGTGTTTGCTCGATATGGAGGACGTAAAGAAGAGAGTGATTTATGTGTACTTAATGAACAAGGTGTTAAAAAAGAAGAGACAATGTAAATGGTGGACCCACCCAATAAACAGCTCTAGCCTCCTTCAAGGGCATTCTACACGATATATTCTGAGCTGAAAGCGGATGAAGAAAAGTTCTTCAATTATTTTCGCATGTCATTTCCTACATTTGAAGAACTTGTGAGCAAACTGAAAGATGGTATTATAAGGCAAGACACAGTTATGAGATCATCCATTTCTCCTGAAGAAGCTGTTGCACTGACTGTGAGGTAAGTGTAAGTGTAAGGTAAATGAAAAAGTAATATGTAGCACAATGACTTTATTTGCCTTTATATAGGTGTACCTTTATATAGTGTACCTCTGTTACTACAGTGTATATAATAATAATAATAAAACTATTCATATTAATACGTACAAATGCATACCTGATTGAAAAATGACAGCAGAAGATCAGCACACCACCTCTGCCACAGATGAACCACGACTGCCGCTCGGGAAAAAACCGCCCGTCTGAAGGGCTCCATAGGCTTCTAGAGTATTCCAAACCGCCTGCCGCAGCGCGGGTTCGCAGTGCGCGTAGCTGGTAAATCATTGCAGAGCGGGAATTCAGCCGCGCGGGCAGCGTGTGAAGGGCCTCGTTGAACTTCATTGTTTCTAAACCGCGCGGGAAAACCGGGCGGGAAAAAAACGCTCGTGTGAAGCTAGCCTCTCTCTCTCTCTCTCTCTCTCTCTCTTATATACGTTCGATCATTAAGAAACATCCTCCAACTGTGGTAAAGGCCGGGCCATATATTGGCTAGGGATGTGCGTTTCGGTCCGAGTTATACTCGGTTTACTCGGTTCTTGGGTTTGAGTGAGTACTACTCGGTTCTTGCAGTTCAATTACTTGATCGGTTTAATCCCTAAAAAGATGCAAAATAGACCTTCAAAGAATTCATTAATGTTACAATACTGTTAAATCATTTTTCTTTTGTTTCTTAAATCTTCTATGCTCACCTTATATTTTATTATTGCTTGATAAGTGTTGGGAATTACAGAATTGACAGCGGGTTATGCAATGACTTGTGCCCGTACCGTACGCGACACATTCCCGTTCAAGCTCTCATCGCCCAGTGATGCCACTCCTATGTTTTCCCACCTAGATCTATGTTATTCTGCCTCGGCCTGGATGTCTAGGTGTGTGTGTGTGTGTGTGTTTTTTTTTACAAACAACTATTAATCTTACACAGTAATATGTAAGATGGTCTGAATATTCATGTGAAATGTTTTATTGTTTTTTTTTTATGTGGCATCATAATCGTTCTCCTTTTACATTTCTTCTTTGTTGATGTAGGAATGGAAGTGATTTAATGGCAGATAGCCAGATATCCTGTATGAAAGTTTAAAATTCTTAGAATATCATGAGCTTGAATTTTCTGCATTTTAAGACTTTTTCAGCTTCAGAAAACTAAGTTCTGTTCTATATATATTTACAATATTTTGATATGAGAATTTTGATTAAAGAGTAAATTTTCATCACAATAGTTTTAATCAATTGAATTTGCTTATCACTGCAAGATTTATTTTCCTGATTAAAGACATTACATTCTTGGTCGAAATGAATGTTATGTATTAATAAATTTGAAATATTCTCATCTTTGGCAACCCTTGGCTCCCCTAGCCTCCTGCTTCTCAGATTGCCATCCATCCCCCTCCGCTCAGCTATCTCTACACTTTACTCATTTCTGTTTTCCACCTGAGTGAAAAGTAATCACCCAGTACTCGGTTTAATCGGTTTTGAAGAGTAATCAATACCGAATTACTCAGTTTGCAGAATGTACTCGCTTTGCCTATCACTAATATTGGCCCAGTCACTTATATTCACAGGAGTATGTTTAATATATACAAGATCTGAATACCCAAAGGTAACTTCTTGCGTAACTTAAGAGTGCGTCCACGTGTATTCAAACATATGTTGGCAACACAGCTGGCAACAGTTGGGGACCATGTCTGCAGCAGTATTTGGACAGATGTATACAAACTTGTTTCATTGCAGCTTAAAACACTGGTAGTAGAAGTGATGGGATAAGTGTGTCCATATGAGGCAGCTGAGACGTCATCATGATGTTGCCAACATGATCTGGATGCTGCTGTTCCCAACATGTTTGCAGCGTGTTCGTTACTGTATTGCTCACATGTTGCCAACACTTGTTTGAGCACACGTGTGGATGCGCATTAAGGCTTTATGGCCATCACCCACTTGTGGGCATTAGACCAACTAAGGTAACTCCTGTGTAACATCAACAAGGGATCTGAAGACAGAGGTATCGAAGAATGCATGTGTAAATTTTAAGTTTCTCTCAATAACTGGTTACAGCATGCTTAACTGTAACCATAGTAGTTTCAGCTATATATCTGGAAAGTTACAGCTTTGAAGATTTTGTGGTTTTCTCTAAAACGTGTTGCAACGAAAAAAAAAAAAAAAAGCATATTTTAATTCGGTACTTTCCAATAGGCTAAATGGCAAATTATTAAGCCAAAATTATTTCGCAATAATTTTTATCATAGGATTCTCAACCAAACAGCTGTATCTCAAATAATTTCTCAGATATTTCAATTTTAAATATAAAATTTTATATAACTTTAAAGAATAGGTCAAGGTTATTTTTATATTTGGCACAAAACTTGACTTACATTAGGGTACCTTCCTGTACAATATCATCATGATCAAAGAAAAAAAAGTGCAGAGAATAATACTAATACTAATACTAATAATAGTAATAATACTAATAATGATGATGATGATGATGATGATGAAAACAAGAAGCTTAGCCATTTTTATGGCAAAGCTTAATCATTACGCCCACCTGCGTATCTGTCACGAGGTCATTAGTGTTCCACTATTATACCATACCAATTGAAAAACAAATATTTTACCTCTTCATCCATTAGCCTCCATTTTCCCTGTCGGTCTTCACCTGACCGTGTCCATACTATTTTAACAGATGGACAGATCTATACCATAAAATACAAGTAGTATAATATTTTTATTGCATTATTTCTGCTGAATAAACTTCAACATGATTCCAATAATTGACAAATATTTCAGTCACACCAGAAAAGGCTATTAGGCAACCTCTACACCACTGCAAAAGTTAAAATTCGCAACAGTAAAAGCTATTTACAACACATTATTCACAATATACTGTGCAAGGTCTGACCACTGTAACTGCGGATCATTAATTCAAATATATAAAATCATAACAATTACAGAAAATAATATTCATTAAATATTAAAAAGATGGAAATCTAACACCTTAATGAGCCTCGGGAAATACGTCCCCTCATCAACAAACTCCATAATTTACCATCTTCAAAAACTTTAGTAAATGGGTACATTGTAATTATAAACTGAACAGTGTATGCAGAAGCAGGTGGTCTGCTATGAACAGCTCATGCTACTACTGCTACTACTTAAGTAACAGCCATTCTGACAATACCCCCTTGGAAGAATAGAGCGCAAGACCTTAAGCTACCATAATCCTGCACATTTAAATTATTCAGTTTGAGGATATTAGGATATCTTTCATTTACTTTTGTATTTTTCTGATGGTGCATTGACCTTGAAAATGGCTCCACTGTCTGTAACCACTGTCTAACTCACTTCTTCATTTCTGCAACATTCACTCTCTTGAGGTCACAGAATTGCTCTCGTGAGGTCAGTCTGCTCAGACGTCTCCTGTGATAGTCTCCTGTGACAGTCTTGTTCTAGTGACCTGTGACAGTGTTATGCTAGCGTGTTGTATTGACCAGTGACACCCCTGTGTGAATTAGTGCGTGATGGCTTCCTCTGCGGAGAATTTTGTTTCCATTGCAAGTTTTGAGAAGGAGTACCTTGAGTTAAAGGAAGAACTTCTCGAACTGAAGCGGTAGGTACAGGATCTCATGTAGAAGAAGTCACCGATGAGGGAATTGTTGGAGGAAATGTTGAAGGAGAGTTAGAAAAAGGATGAAGGTTGGACACTTGTTCACAGGGGTGCAACGAAGTTCATCCTTAAGAAGCAAGTGGAAATAAAGACCACAAATACATTCGATGCTTTACAGGACGAATATGAAGGGAAGGCAGAGAGGGAAGTAGAGGAGAAGGACAGTGAGAGAACTTCCCGTACATGTAAGTGCAGTGAGAAGAAGAAAGGTAGGAAAAATTTTGTCATTGTTGGAGACTCCCAGGTAAGGTATCTTAACAGAGCCATGTATACTCCACTCACTATAGTGTGTCTTCCGGGGGCCAGGGTGGGAAATGTGATAGAAAAAATTTCAAATATCGTGAAGGATTGTGGAGACAAACCCACTGTGTGCATCAGTGTAGGGGGCAATGATATTAGTATGCGTAAGTGTGAGGGAAGAAAGGTTGCTGGTTCTTTGAAAGCAGTGATAAGAAACAGGGAAGTGAGCATGGAAGTGAAAAAGTTACTACATGACAGTATTGTGATACCAACTCTAACGTACAGAAGTGAAGCTTGGACGTTGTTGGAAGGACACAAGTCAAGAGTGAGAGCAGTGGAAATGAGTTATTTAAGAGGAGCCTGTGGAGTCACGTGGAGAGACAGGCTGACGAATGAGGATATAAAGGAGCGTTGTGGTGTTGATGTGGATGTGATAGGAAGCGTTATGAGGAACACACTGAGGTGGTTTGGCCATGTGGAGAGGATGGAGGGTCAAAGACTGACGAAGAGAGTGTATGTGAGTGAGGTGGAGGGGGAAAGAGGGAGGGGGAGGCCGAGGATGAGATGGAGAGATGGGGTGGAGAGGTATATGAGAGAGGGGGGTGTGATTTGGGAGCAGGGGAGTGAAATGGCGGGGGACAGGGCGACTTGGAGGCGATTTGTTTGTGGCCACCCCAAACGGGATTGAGGCGTCTGGCAATAGATAGATAGATAGATAGAAGTGTGAGGTACTGTGGCAGCAGTACAAGAAGATGTTAGAGAAGGTTACGGAGAGGGGAGGGACCCCTGTAGTACTCGGTGTTATGCCTAGGAGGTGGGCTGGGAGGGAATGGTTAAGCAGGGCAATAGGTTTTAATTGCTGCCTTGAAAGGTATTGCGAAGATAATGCAAGACCGGTTTTATGGACGGAGTTCCATGTATGGTTGGGATGAGACTTATCTCAGTAGGCAGGGAATTGCTGTTTTAGCTGGAATTATAGATAGGGAGTTAGAGTTTTTTTTTCGAGGTTGAGAATTACTGTAGCTGTACAGGAAGTTGCAGCAACTACACTCAGAAATTAAGCAACTACACTTAGAAATCATTATCATCAAGTTTGGATAGATGCATCAAGACATGCAAAAGTAAGAACAACAGCTTAATCATCAGTGCAGAAACATCCACTCAGGCACTCCAAAATGAACAGGCGATGATAAAGGACAGAACAATCGATGACAGAGGGGTGACAAGTGATAGTACAAAAAAAATGTTATATTAGTAAAATAGTTTCCCAGTTATTAACAAATTTTAGTAAAGTAAGTCCCAAGGTAGAGGTATAACCACTCGTAATAATTTCTAAGTTTATTACACAAGCAGCAGGAGTTTATGAAATAAAATGGATGAACTGAGGGCTTTATTTTGTACAGAGAAAACAGACATTGTCGTTTTTAGTGAAACTTGGATGAATACAGACACTTGAGAATTTTTAGCAGAGTATCAGATAAGGGGCTATAATATTTTTGTGTCAAACCGTCTGGGAAGAAAAGGGGGACGGGGTAGCTATTTAAGTAAAGGATTCATGAAACTGTTACAATAAAGCAGACATTAGAGTAAATAGGGACACAGAAAGTGTCTGGGTTGAAATCAGTAACAACAGGGAGAAATTAGTCTTAGGAGTTATTTTCAGATCTACAAAATTAAGTAGAGCAAATAGTAAATACCTTTGGGAGGAAATTAGAAAAGCATCACAGTCCAGTTTAATAATAATTGTAGGGGATCTTAATCTGCCAAGGATTGATTGGCGAAATCAGACAGGGAATGCAGAGGCAGAGGAATTTCTAGAGGCAGAACAGGATATTTTCCTTTATCAGTATATCAGGGAGCCCACCAGAGGTAATAATATACTATTTGGTTTTAGCTAAAAAAGAAAATATCATTAGTGATATAGAGGTTGCTGGACGATCAGTTAGAAATTAAGTTCAAACTTATTTGGGATGTCTGTTCCACTGAAAATACCTCCACTGTTCCAAATGTTCGTCTATAGTCGTTCTATTTTATGAAGGCAGTTTGGGTGGGGCGCTCTGGGACCTCACACTGTTAGCTCTGTTGTCACATCGCCGCCAACACACGTGTAATTATTTGTGTTCACCTCTCTCTCTCTCTCACTCTCCTATTTTAAGCTAGTAACTACTTATAAACGAATTTTAAACACTGTATAAATGTAATTCAATAAAAAAGCTGTAGTATAGTATACATCTCATAAGACTTGTCAGCGTTGCCTTTGAGACGTTGTCAGGTGGTGACACGAGGGACAGCCCTGCGTGAGTGGGTCATACTCGGTCAGTCTCCCGCCATGGAAGCTATAAAAAAAAAAAAAAATCGCACCTATAGACTTTTACCTCAGGGATGGTGTGGAAAAAAAAGTCGAAAACAAGAGAAAAAATTAAGAAAATACAATTAGTAGTAGTTAATATATAATATGAGAGAGAGAGAGAGAGAGAGAGAGAGAGCACGTGTGTGGCGACGATGTGGCAACAGAGCTAACAGAGTGAGAGCCTCACCCAAACTGCCTTGATAAAATAGAACGACTGTAGGAGATTTTGATGGATTAAGAGCTTATTTTAGAACGGTGTTCCATAGGGAGAATAGCTATTTTAGGGAGTGCCAGGTCAGTGGGGAACCTCAGGTCATAGGTGAGAGGCAGGAAACAGGGGAAGGTCAGGTCTCAGGTGGGCGTGTAATTCAGGTGACGGGGATTAACTCAGGTCCAGTAACATGCAGACGTTCGGCCAATGAGATATATAACGAGTTAGTAAATATAATACACGGAGGCCAATATAGATATATCCTTCAAAATCGTTTCAAACTAATAATTCAGAATCTAGATAGTTAAACAACAGATTAAAATCTCTCATAGGCCAAAGGAAAGGAATATATAGAAAAAATAAACATGGAGAGAAACACTTACGTAACCGGTAAACGATATTAAACAGAGAAGTAAAGAGGGAGATACGGAAAGCAAAGAGAAGTTATGAAATTAAGGTTGCTAGTGAATCGAAAGAAAACCCCAAGGGATTTTATCAATTGTACTGTACGAAAAATAAAGATAGGATAGGACCACTCAGAACAGAGTCCAGTGACATTGCCAGTGAAGATTAAGGAATGTGCTCCTTCCTAAATAATTATTTCATATCAGTATTTACCATGGAAAATCTTGACCTGGTCCCTCATGCAGCAAAAATTTATGGTGATAACACGGAAAATATTATTAGTAAAATAACCATTAGTAAGGAGGACGTATTAAAAGAAACTAATAAGTTAAAACCTCAAAAATTGCCAGGTTCGGACGACATATATGGCATCCATCCATCCATCATCCATTCTTACATTGCCCCTGCCTGGGTAAACTCTTTTGCCTTCGTCTTTCAACTCGTACCTTTCCTTCTGGCTGGAAATTTGCTCTCATTCAGCCATTCACAAGGATGGGTGACATTCCCAATCCTCTAACTATCGTCCAATAGCTTTAACCCTTTAACCGCGGGTGTCATCCCAGAATGACATTGCAAAAACTGGACCAAACTGCGGGTGTCATTCTCGAATGTTTGTGAATATTTTGAATACCCTGCTTTTTTTCCGTGCGCCAATTGTTTCAAGGGAGAGTAGCTATTAAGTTCTTTCACTCCAGCCGACCTCCACCTCCCTCCTCCCACCCCCCGGGCCCCAACCTCCCACTCCCCGGGCCCCCCACACCACCCCTGACCAACACGCATCAGTATCTGTCCAGCTGTGTGAGTGACAACATCGTTGATGTGGCAGTGAAGTGCGGGCAATTACAGTGCCTTTTACCTGCCTCAGTGAACACAGAGTGGGTGTTTATCGTATGTGCAGTGTTCATATATGTTTATAGAATTATTATCAGAATGAGGTTGGCATTTGGTAATGGTGTGTGAGCGAAAAATAGTGATTACAACACCGCTGATGTGGCAGTGAAGTGCGGGCAATTACAGTGCCTTTTACCTGCCTCAGTGAACACAGAGTGAGTGTTTATCGAATGTGCAGTGTTCATATATGTTTATAGTATTATTATCAGAATGAGGTTGGCATTTGGTAATGGTGTGTGAGCGAAGGTAATGGTGTGTGAGCGAAAAATAGTGATTTTAGATCGCTCACTTCTAACGGCACTGCCCATCCAGTGATAGTCAACGAAATCATGAAACCTACATCATTGCAAAGCCGAAGGTTAGTACTTTCTAATGGTACCTTATTTTTCGCTCTAGATTTATTCTGTGCAGAGTTATAAAGGTTTAAAGTTTGTTTACATTTTGGCTGGAACACCCGCTGGAGAGGCCAGTCGGGGCAAAACAATGCCCACGGTTAAAGGGTTAACATCCTGTGTCTCAAAAGTTTTCGAGTCTATTCTTAACAGAAAAATTTTTAAGCATCTTTCCTATCACAACCTTCTTTCTGATCGTCAGTATGGGTTCCGTCAGGGACGCTCCACTGGCGATCTTCTCACCTACCTTTCAGACTCCTGGTCATCCTCCTTTCGGGACTTTGGAGAAAGCTTTGCTATTGCACTTGACATCTCAAAGGCTTTCGATCGAGTCTAGCATAAATCTTTAACTTCCAAACTGCCCTCTTGCGGTTTCTATCCTTCTATCTGTGCCTTCATCTATAGTTCCCTTTCTGGTCGTTCTATAGCTGCTGGTGTAAACGGCCATCGTTCTCCTAGATCTATCAACAGTGGTATTCCTCAGGGCTCTATCCTATCACCAACTCTCCTCCTTTTATTTATCTGTGATCTTCTAAGCTGTACAGTATATCTAACCCTATCCACTCGTATGTTGATGATTCCACCCTTCACCTTTCCATTCGGTTTCTGCAACGTCCATCTCAGCAGTTACTTCAACAAACAATTGATGAGGCTGGCACCTAATGTCTGACTTGGCTCGTATCTCTGACTGGGGTAAAAATAATCTTGTTGTCTTTAATGTATCAAAGAGTCAGTTTTTACACCTATCAACCCCGTCAAAATCTTCCACAGGAGTACCCACTAATGTTCAGTAATATCCAGCTCAGTCTTGCGTCATCCTTGAACATGCTTGGGGTTTCATTCACTCGGGACTTAATTTCAATCCTTTTGTATTTTTTTCTGTCATATGCTCTCTCTAATTTATATTCCCAGAAAATATTTAGGCAACAGCTCAAATGAAATATTGTGTTTAGGAAGAATATTTCAAAGGGTACGTTTTCTTTTAATATACTCAGAAATCAGTTAGCAACGTATTTTGTGATTTATTGTTCTGCTACTGGGCTAGTACATTCAACTTTGGGAAGGCCGCTCTCGACAAGGATTCATTATATTTAATTATTTTTTAGTCTGTATCTCGTCTCCCCATTACTTTTTTTTTGAAAGCGAGAACAAGGAACCAAAGGCAGAGCCCACAAAACAGTTCCTTCCAAGAAAAAAAAAAAAACAATACAAAAGAGAGCCAAATTCAATATCAGTTCATTTCGAGATGCCTGGACACACTGCGTTTGAAAGACTGGAGATCATAGGAAGTAGGAAATACAGACAGTTCCAGAGCTGACCTGTTGCATAAATGAAGGACTGGGAGTAACGGTTAACTCTTACATTAGAGAGTTGGACAGAAAAGGGATGAGAGTTTGTTGCTAGACGGGTGCTACGCACTCGTCGTAGAGGTGGAGGGATGCAAGCACACAGTTCAGAGGAGCAGTGACCATTGAAGTAGCGATTGAAAAGAGATAAAGAGGCAACAGTGCGGTGAAGAGACAGAGGTTGAAGGGAGCCAGTAAGAGGAGGCGTTAATGAGACGAAAATCCTTTGACCCCACCCTGTTGAGAAGAGCTGTATGTGGGGAGCCTCCCCACACATGAGAATTGTACTCTAAACAGGGGCGAATATAACCTGTGTATGAAGTCAACTACGGTGCAAAGGTAAAAAAGGCACGGAGTCGGTGTAGCAAACCTAATCTCTTAGAAGCAGATTTTACAAGAGATGACAAATGATCTTTCCAAATTAAGGAAAAGGGTAATATTATTTATTTATTTATTTATTTATTTTTTAAAGAATTTTGCCTATATCTGACGTTAGGATTATTGTGGGGTAATTTGTGGCGCGCATTTTTACCGCATGGAAAAATAAAATGGGTGATACATTAATGAGCTTCCATTGGTTTGGTACTCTACGTTGAGAGAGAGAGAAAGAATGAGAGAGTGAGAGAGAGAGAGAGAGAGAGAGAGAGACAGACAGACAGAGACAGAGAGAGAGAAATATCCTACTGTCCAGATGTCATCAGTCACCATATGCTTCAGTTTCCCGTCTGAATGTAGGAGCTTCTTAGACTCAATGCTTCCTGCTTTCTCTTAGCAGCACGTCTTCCATACCGTCACCTAACTGATATTTCTTCTTCCAGAAATCCTGATACTTTCCAAGACTCTGAGCCTTCACTCCATACACTCCGCTTCAGTAAAGGAAACGAACCTCAGAGTTACAAAACTTTTTATGTCGATTATTTCTTCACTTCATTCTCAGGCTCCTCTACCAAACCATCATCACATTCCAGATTTCTCATTCCTGTATGAAATACTTTCCACTGTACCTAGATCTAGTATGGAGGCATTTCGCAGTCAACTGCCTTCTTCCAAATACTGACACCTTCTACGATCAGTATTGCCAAGCCCTACACCTTCTGCTCTTGCAGTCATCTTCAACGTTAATCTCTCTCTCTCTCTCTCTCTGAAATTCTATTCTCGACTTTACCGCCTGTGCTGAAAGTTTTCCCTTCAGAAATATATGCTTTTTTCTTCACACACTAGCAATACCTCCATATAATCATTAGATTCAGGGAACATCATCCCAATTTCCGTTATTCCCAAAGATTTCACCTTTACCATTTTCAAGACACCATATAACCTTACCCAACCTAGTTCAACCTCTTCAGCACTACGATGTCCCTGAATTCTATGTTAATTACTGTCAGACGATATTATTCACCTGAGGAGAGACCTAGTGGGGTAATGCAGTAAAACTTTGTTACTCTCCATATCCCTGCACTTTCATTTCCCGTTCCTACGCCTGTGCTACAAATTCCCGTCTAAAACGCAGGAATGCTTTAACCTAATTGCTTTCCCACTTCCCTCCCTGGCACGTTTTCCAGCACCGTTTTCCAAACCCTGCTAGGGTTCAGAACCCTACCAAAGTCCTGAACGTTTACTTCGTACTCTCACTTTTATTTGTAATATATATATATATATATATATATATATATATATATATATATATATATATATATATATATATCTATATATATATGCAGAAAGCTGATGATAGGGAGAGCTGGAGCGCCCGTTTCATCATACCTCGGGACTAGTTCCTGACCATCCCCCTTTGCTGAGCGTTTCCAGGGTTTCAGTAACACAGAGAGTAGGCCAGCATGCTCTCCAATACATATGTCTTTAACTGTCAACACCAAACTACATGCACAGTACACACTACACTTCCTTTTCAAAATTAAAAAAAAAAAGAAAAATGGCATTAGTAAATTTTGCCTGGGAGTCCCCGGGGGGGGACCATAAATTCCCCCACTGTCCGCCCCTGCCCCGGTGACTACTCAGAGAGATGCCTGGAACCACTGTCTGGGTCACTTCTTCATTTCTGCAACATTCGTGGCCTTTCCTCTAATTTTCTCTCGTCGAACACCACCTCTCTTCCTCTAAACCTCACCTTCTCTTCTTGACAGAGACTCAGCTGTCTGAGGCAACTGACAGCAAACCCTTTTCTGTTTCCTCCTACATTCTCTATACTCATATCAGGGCCAAAGGTGGATATTGTGTATGTGTACGCAATGATGTATCTTGCTTTCGTGTTCCTGAAATTGAATCTTCTGAATTCTCTACTCTCTGGCTTCGGCTTTCTTGTCATTCTCTGACTAATTATATCTGCGCTGTTTACTTATCTCCTATGTCTACTGACTATGAAAAATTCTTCGACTCTCTTACTTCTACAATGGAACATATTCTGTTCATTTCTCCTTTCTGTTAAATCTCCATTCTAGGAGATTTCAATTTGCACCACTACCTTTGGCTCTCCTCTCCTTTCACTGATCCACCTTGTGAAGAAGCCTACATCTATTCCATCTTTAATGACCTAGACCAGCTTGTACAGCACCCTAGCTGTATCTCTAACCACCTTGGAGAGGGCTCCAAAAGACTTGACCTCTTCCTTACAACTAATCCTTCTGCTTACACTGTTATTCTTTCCTCTCCGTTGGGCCCTTCCGATCACAACCTTATTACCTTAACCTGTCCTATTGCTCCGTCCTGTGGACCCTCCAAAGAAACGTCATCTGTGGCACTTTGGAGCTGCAGCTTGGGAGGCCCTCAGGCAGTACTTCTTTGATTTTCCCTTGAATGATTATTGCTTCCATCCCCGGGAGCCATCTGAGTGTGCCTTGCACATTAGTGAGGTTATTCTCTCGGGTATGGAAGCATACATTCCTTTCTCATATCCTTTGACTAAAGTTATGAAGCCTTGGTTTAATCACGCTTGTTCTAATGCTGTCCGCAACAAGGAGAGGGCCTATAAAAGGTACCAGAGCCAACCCACCACTGAATCACATCTTGTTTATGTTTCTGCCCGGAATTGCTCTACTAAAAATAATTTCATCCGTACTAAATGCTCTCAACTCTCCAACTCGAATTCTTCCCGCTCCTCCTGGCACCTTGCCAAAAACCTTTCTGACAACTTTACCTCATCATCCTTCTCTCCTCTTTTCTGTTCTGATGGCTCTGTAGCTATTTCTTCTATTGATAAAGCAGATCTCTTTGCTCAGACTTCTCCTCCAATTCCACCATAGACAATTCCGGTGCTGTTCCTCCATCACTTCCCCCTCCAGACTTCCTCATGGCTGACATTAAGATTTCTTCAGCTGATGTACTTTCTGCCATCACTGGCCTCAACATTAACAAGGCATATGAGCATGATGGAGTCCCTCCTGTTTTCCTCAAGAGCTGTGCTTCTGTGCTTACACCCTGCCTAGTAAACTCTTTCGCCTTTGTCTATCAACTTGTAGCTTTCCTACTTGCTGGAAGTTTGTTCTCATTTAGCCAGTCCCAAAGAAGGGTGGTCATTCCCAACCCTCTAAGTATCGTCCAATTGCTCATATGTCTCAAAAGTTTTCGAGTCAATTCTTACTTAGACCGATGTGTTGGAGTGGTTTGCTCTGGGACATTTTGTACATAGTAAATCTGCTAGATGTGAGTTAATGTTTATTAATTAAGAGTGTCAGCACATGACCTACTTACTGATTTTGCAGTTATTTATAAGAAGCGTTAATTTTGTCACTCCAATTGCCTTTGCTAATGTCACCTATTTTATTCAAGTGTCAGCAGTTTGTATCTCTAATTTTATAGTCTGTGTTGTGCCCGCCAGTGGTTTAGCAACCCTGGGGCTAGTTTCAGTGTAACAGTATACCATTATTATTGATTTTTGGAAGTTTAGTATAATTTCTGCAGTTCTTAGTTTGACTGTCCTGTTCGAACCTGATTGGTTTTGTTCTCCTTAAGTTTGTATCATGTATAGTAGGTTAAGCATTTTTAATTGCCTATTTCATTCTCTCCTTTTTGTCAGTGCTATATGTTTAATATTTATTACCACTTTTTCCCTTTAGAGATTGCAGCTTGGTGTAGCTAGCCACCCCCTTTGAACTCAGAAATTCCCGTTGTGCAATTTGATTTAATCTTCAGCCAGTCAGTTAGACTTTTAGCTCCATCATATAGTATATATATATATATATATATATATATATATATATATATATATATATATACAGTATATATATGTATATTATATACACATACACGCACACACACACACATACACACCTAAACTACCATTTCTGCAGTGGTTGGATATGTTAGTGAAGCGATTGTATATAAACCACTGAGGTGATAGAAATGTTGATGGAGAGGAATGCTTTCACTTGGTAACACAGGTATAACGAGAGCTCCACTGACTGGATAAATTTAAACGATCCTCATCTCCCTTCCTCGAGTTCTGGTCCAGCAGCCGTGCCAAGAACATCACTGCAGAGCTAGTGATATGTGGCCGGTGGAACCCGTAGACTTCATGGCTAGAACATCTGGTACTGCCTGCGACCAGTTGAGGGGGGTATCTGACAGCAGATTCGAGCCTCCGGGAACCCAGATCAGGGTGACTGTGTGTTGGTTTGACGTGAAGGCTGCATACTGTTTCATCACACACCAGGATACTGGTGCTGATATATTTATGCGCAGCCAAGTGATCGTTGCTCCCAACCAAGGCACCTCAAGAACTCTCTTGGTGAAGATGAGACGGTGGAGTTCAGTCTCTCACAGTCTCCTAAGGGTCCTGAGGCCAGGATGCCTCTGGGCAGGGGGGTGTTGCTGTGCAGGGCTCTGCATATGCACGGCAACGTCCCACGGCCAGAGGACATTGGTCTAAGGGTCCTAGGTGCTCTGGGGAGATGGACACCATTCCTGTGATGTGCATCGCAATGGCGAGGGCTTTCTGTGGTGATGACAGGGCGGCTCTGTGTATTCTCCTCCCTCATATCTTTCAGGAGAATGGTCTGCCTCACCTTGCCATTCCCAAGAGCTTCGCCCGTGATGCCTGTCCCACCACTCGTCAGGAGCGCTGGCCCTGGCCACTGCAGCCTGTCCAACCCAGCACAACACCGCGGAAACGGCTGTAGCCGGATACTCACAGCTGATGACCCGGCTTCGAATATGGACCTTGATACGACCACCGTCGAGATCCACGCACCGACAACGGCAACCGAGGAGGGACAGGAGTCTACCCTTGACCCTCGAGTCACCTAAGATCCTGCTGCCTTGGACGAGGACACCTCCATGGAGTCATGTGATTACTCCTCTTTGCCACCACCAACTGAGACAAAGAAGAAGAAAAAGGCGTAGAAGAAGAGAGAAGCAGAGAAACGATTTCCTCCCTCCAAAGACACTAACCTCGACCTGCCTACGTCGTCCATCAGGCCCGCCAACAATCTCGAACCCAAGACCGCTCATCCCACCTGCGACGACATCACGAAAGCCCTCGAACTGAACACCAAGAAGATCGCCTGTGAAACAGTGAAGAGGATACATGCTCAGCATCCTCAACTACTCCTAACTACAAACTTAGAGCTGTTCAACAGCCTAAACAAGTAGTTTTCATTGGATCAACCAACCTATCCGTTTATTTCCCTGATGGGCTTCATTTGCCCATGTCCATTCGACTACTATAGATGGACAAATCTAAACAGACAAACAACTCCTCCCTCTCCCCTGTCACAGGATGGACTGTTGGAGAGGGGCAGCTTCAGTCTGTAAGCCATTTACGTACACATTGACATGAAAGTTGTGTAAGATATAACTGCCGGGGTGCACTTAAAGCCAGCTAAACTTTGCACGACAATACATATATAGATACATCCTGCGGCTATTGAATAAAATAGCCAGGGTTCCATGAGATTCTTTTATGCTTTGGAGGATATTCAAGAGCTAGTTTTCTGTAAACAATGTTTTACCAAACTTTTTCCAAATCTCAGCCTTTGCTTTACCAACGTGACTCAAATTATCAGCCTTTGCGTTACCAACATGATTCCAAATCTCAGCCTTTGCTTTACCAACATGATTCCAATTCCCAGCCTTTGCTTTACCAACATAATTCCAATTCTCAGCTTCTGCTTTACCAACGTGATTCCAATTCTCAGCCTTTACGGGGCTACATTAAGTGATGACTTCATGGCTGAGTTATGAGATAGACCATTTCATTCATCAGGCCGTCGGCAGCTGTAGTTCCGTAATGGTTGAGAATTTAGACCAATGTCTTATCGCATTTTTACTCTAAATTATCTCTGAAATATTTTCTTGAAGCTAAAAAAAAAAAAAATCTGGCGGGACACACTGTATGCCCCTTGTTGGCGATATACCCGGAGTCGTAAACCCGTGACGCCTGCACAGTGATGACGCTACAGTGATATAAAAAAACACATTACGATCAGCTGCCGAGCACTGTGTAGTAATAATATAGGAATGATCCTATGAAGCATGATCATGCTGCCGGGCACGCTGTGGAAAGGGCAGCTGGGTAAATGACGAGGAAGGAAAAACGAGTAAAAAAGGAAGTGAATGAGGAATTAGAAAGTTGAAAAATGGAGATAAAAAAGTTAGAACTGGAGAGAGTTATATGGAAAAGGACTAAGTTGGAGGCAGAGTGGAAGTTAAGAGGAGGCAAGGGAAGCTACAAAAGAAGGATAGATGTAAAATGGAGAGGAAATGGGAAATGAAAAGGAAAACATGGATATAGGAGTGTGAGGTAGGAAAAGGGAGTTGGGAAGAAAAAAAGGCTTGGGAGAGGGACGCTAGAAAAGGAACACATGGAGGGAAAGTTGTTAAATTGTGACCGAGGGAAGAGGAAAATGATAATAAGTGGGAAAACTAAGTATACGAGGAGAATGAAGAATGAGTATGGGAAAGGACCTAGGTTAGAGGAAGGGGTATAAAGTACAAAAGAAAGTAAACAACCACAGACCTGTTGCTTCTTTCGCGGCTGTTTATCAGTTATAGACAAGGATAGAAATGCAGGAAGGGAGATGAGAGGATATTGAGAGGGGAGAGGAACTGCAAGATGAAAATTAAGGAGGAATTACGAAGAGGATATAAGTAAGTGAAAAAGGGGTGAAGGTGAGAAAATCAGATCATATGAATAACACACAGAGAAAAATGAGGGAGGTAGGGGAGAGGCGAGAGGCTTAGAATAGACTGAGTTACCTAAAGATGAGGGAATGGAATAATATGGTGAGGGAGCTGGATGCTGACGGAGGAAATGGAGAGAGTGGAGCGTCAGATCCTGCGAAAATTATACTTATTTTACTTTAACTTGGTCTAAAATTGCATCTTTTTATTTAATGCTGAGCAATAAAAGTAAAGAAACGTTTGACAAATGTGCTTGTTACAAAAATTTTAAGAAAATAATGTAGAGCCATAGTGATATCTTTTTCTGCTAGTAAACTGCGTGAAATAATCAGCAAAATGGCAAAACTCCTCGTTAGCTTAAGGTGAAATTAGTATAGACAGCGAGGAAAGATATATTAAGAGAGGTTGAAAAGACAGATTGAAATAGGGTAGAAATGTCGATGCAGGATTGAGGATGTAGGCGGGAAGAGTCATTAAAGAAATATCAAATAAAAGAAAAGGTTCCGTAATATCCCCTGAGATGTCGTCAACATACTTTCATCATGCTGCTACCAGACGACTATAGTCAGTTTGGGATAACCCCAATACAGCGAAGGCTTTACCAAGGCGTCTCTCCGGTTCGAATACTCTCTGATGACTTCAGATCCTGGATGAAACAATGGGAAAAATGACGTCATCTTTCTGAAACGGTTAAGAGTGGGGTGCCGGCTACGTCTTTAGTAGCAGTCCATGATGGAACGTCCTCCTCCAAGTTTTGGAATTGGAGGGAATGGAGAATTAAAGGAACAAGAGAAAAGGAAGAGGAGCGAGGGAGAGTAGAGGTGAAAGAAGGGAAAGAAGAAGTGGGGGAGGGAACGGGGAAAAAGGGACAGGGAGAAGAAAAGTGAAAGTAATCTTCCATCCCAACCCTCACTCTCTTTCCTCACCATCTATCACACTTAACTGTTGGTACTCCATCTCAGTTACTTCCCCTGTCATTAACCCAGACCTTCTTATTTCGTGTTTTTCCGTCCATTCCACCCTCTGCTTCCTTCTCCACTCTTCCCTCCTCCCACTGGTTCATTTCATTATTCCATTCCTTTAATAATTTCACCTTCTTTATATCATTGCAAAAGGTTTGCTCTAAACTGAGTGGAACTGTCTTGTGATAGCAGGACTTCAATCTAGTATGAACCATTGTTCTGAAAGATTTAATATAACTTATTCTTAAAGGGTCGTTAGAGTTCTTTTTTGATTAGTTTATCTTTGATTTTCGCACTTTTGTTGTGTTGTCTCCTGTAGCTTAGTTAAAGAAAAATACAATTCTATTGATCTAAATTTTTTCCCCATCAGATTTTTGTACCTAGCGTCACATTATAGTGTAAACTATTGTTATTACTCAACATTGTAGATGGAGAGATAGTAAATTGGGTTCGCATTAGAGTGAAAATAGTATAACGGAAGTCTGTCTAAAGTGGAATGTAATCGACTGGCGATAGCAACACGATAACGTAGTGTCATTGTACTGAATGGATTAATGGAGACTGTCTCTGTATGCTGCCCTACAGGAGGTCTCATCTAAGCAGAATATAATAGTCTTGTAATACCGAGAAGATGATGCGAAAAGTACTATCGTGCTTGGTTTGATAGAGGATAAAGCAAAAGGTCTGGCAGGGTAAATGTCTGCTTCGTTCCCTGTCTCCCCTCATATTCATATAGTCCCACTTACACTGGAATGTTTTAAGCTTGCATTGTCAAACCTCGTGTTCATAGCTAAATGGCAGTCGTCGTCCAGTGGCTCTCAACAATTCTCATCATAATTACCCCATTTACAGTACTGAGGTAGGAGTGGGCGAAGTGGCCTTGCTTTTTGACGTAACTTGTGTGCGAGCCTGCATCTTGATGTGTGGAACTATGTTTATAATACTGCTTAAATGACATCTCTTCCATCATCATCATCATCATCATCCGGACCTCCCTTCCTACCCTAGGGCAGGGTGAGGAGTAGCAATGTCCAGACAGCCCAAATTTGCCAAATCCAATGGGCCACGCTTCCATTCACTCATCATTCAAGCCCCTGGAATCATGGCTCTATCGGATATGCCAAAAACATTCACCACGTTCTGTAGCTTCACATAAACGTATCCATTTGAGTCAATCCGGACGCTGCCACGTAAAAAAGGGGTGCCAAATCCCTGATCATGCACTTCTCCTCACAACATTCATCCAGCTAGCTCGATCTCTTGTCAGCTCCCTAGCCTTACCGACTTCCAAACCTCTCTTCCTCACACACTCATACACCATATCTCTCCACCTTCTCCTTGGCCGACCTCGCCTCCTCCCCCTTTCAGATTCGCTCAGATATACCTTTTCCACCACTCTATTGTTATCCATTCTCTCAACATGACGATACCATCTCAGTATACTTTCTTCGAATCTGGTGTCCACTGACTTCCTCACTCCACATCTTTCACGAATCACATTGTTCCGTATTCTATCCACCCTCTGTCCTCCACGTACATTCCTCAGGAGTCCCTTCTCCACTGCTCTTACTCTAGATTTTCATTTTCATGCCACACTATAGTCTTGCATCCATATGTTAAAGTTGGCACTAACATTCCTTCATGAGAGCCTCGTGCAACTGCAACACTCAAGCTTCTGTTTCTTATCAAGGCCTTCATTGCACCAGCTACTTTTCTTCCTTGTGTCACTCAACTTTCTACTTCTTTTGCACATTTTCCTCTCCTTTCTGTCATTGTACCCAGGTATTTGAACTCTCTCACCAATTCCAGTCTCTCCATTCACTGTAACATCGCACTGGGAGTCACCTTCTCACTCAGTAACTATCACTTTACTCTTTTCTACATTTAGGCTACTCTCAAGGCACGACGCTCACAAACATCAGCAAAACTCTGCACTAGCCTACTAAGTTCTTGTCCTGTACTTGCAAGCAGTACGCATCATCAGCACACAACAAATTTGAGATATTCCATCCATCACCGTTCATTACCAACGCCATCCCTCTCTCCATTACTTATTTCTTACTTCTTTCATCACCCCATCCATATATATATTGAACAACCATGGGGACATCACATAACCTTGTCGCACGCCCACACCGATCGTGAGCCATTCACTTAGATGCCCCTTACCCCTCACACATACTTCACTACCATCAAAAAACTATTGACGGAGCCTAGCAGCTTAATTTCTACACCGTACATTTGCAAAGCTTTCCACAATCTTTCTCTGTCCACTTTGTCTTATGCTTTTTCCAGATACAGGAATGCCATAAACACCTTATGGTCCTTCTCACAAGCCTTCTCTGCTATCTGTCTCACTGTAAATATTTGATCAACACATCCTCTGCCACTCCTAAAGCAACCTTGTTCATCACTCACTAGGACTTCTGATATCTCTTTTCTCTATAAGAATTCTTCCATATACCTTCCTTACCACACTCAATAAACCTATGCCGCGATAATTCTTCCACTCACCTCGCTCACCTTTACTTTTGTACAGGGGTACAATCACAGCCTTTTTCCAGTTTGCAGGCACAGTTTCACTCATCCATGCCTTCTTACATATCTCCAACAAGCACTTCATTCCACTCTCTCCACTACACTTAAGCATATCTGCATACACCTCGTCAACTCCAGCTGCTTTCCCATTTTTCAGCCGCTTCATATCACTCTTCACCTGTGCGAGTGTCACGTTTCCTTGTACTGCATTCCTTCTCTGCACACCCCCAAAACCAATCATGTTTACAGCCGCTCTGCTCTCTCTATTCCCATTCATCAGGCTTTCAAAATATTCTTTCCATCTGGTCCTTACTTCATCCCCATGGGCTAATAATCTTCCATCTACATCCTTCAAACCATTACATTTCTTTCCCTTTTTGCTTCTAAATTTCCACACCTCTGTCCAGAATAACTTCCTATTTTCAGAGTAGTTCGCATTTATTTTTCTTCCTAGATCATCATTTACCTCCTTCTTTTTCCTCTTCACTAGTCTCTTTACGTGCTTCTTGCTCTCAATATATTCAGTTCTGATTTTAACTGAACCCCTCTCCTATAACCACTTTAGCCTCTTCTTCCTCTTTTCTTCCACTGCTCTCTAAACCTCCTCATCCCACCATGCCGTACCTATCTTCTTTGTTGTTACTCTTGCCACACTACACACCGCTTTAGCATTCCTAACTAAGCAATCCCTATATGCCTTTCACAGGCTGTCCAGATCCATTTAATTCCAATTCACTGATTCTAACTCCTCTTCTACTTTGATCCTGTAATCATCTGCCATTTCTTTGATCCTCTGCTTCTCATCTTTCAGTCTTTCTCCCTGACTGCTCCGCTCTCTCCTGATCCACCTTACTCCTCTCAGCTTGATCTTGCATACCACAATCATATGATCAGACAGAACTCCACATCGTTCTCTCACGGCCCTCGTATCAGCAACCATTCCATCAACATCTCTTCCAAAACAGTATGTATGTTTTGGGTGTTAAAGGGGTTTGGGGAGGGACGACTCACGCCAGACGATAGTATTTAAATGACACATTAAAACTTCCATTTAATACTTAAGTTTTTGGTTAGGTATGTAACGGATGATTTTGTTCATATGTGAACAATAGTGGCATTAAAACCTTTAGCTGCCTTCAGCCTCTTTGTCCTCGCAGTGCTAAGTCCCTTCCCTCCCCTTCTCTCTCTCTCTCTCTCTCTCTCTCTCTCTCTCTCTCTCTCTCTCTCTCTCTCTCTCTCCTTGCGTTAGTATTTTGGACACTGTTCTTATCTCTCTGCTTTCTTTCTTGACCATTACGGCGGGCACGTAACATCAGTCACGCTACACACTTCCCATTTTCTCTTCAACTTTCAGTCTTACTTGTATGCAGTTGGTAAACTATGGATCTGTTTTCCCCAGTTATTCTTTCCAGTTGCCTACTATCTCCAGGTTTTATAATTCAATGTGCCCTGGCATCTCGAATGGAAACTCTCGAACTTGAATATCTTTTTTGTTGAGTCTTATTTTGAAAGAAAAATCATTGGAGGCTCTGTGTATTGGCTTCTTTCTGTTCTGAAGTAAAAAATGAACTCCTCCACCTACCGTTTAACCTTGTTCCTGAGGTTCCTTACTTAGTCTTCCGTCATTTTCGATCTATGCACTCCTTTGTTAACCTTTCGTTCATTATTTTAGCCTTTACATTACTACCAGTATTCCATTTCCTGTTTTTGCACTTAAAAGTTTTTCTAGCTGCAGCTTTTCAGTGGATATTACTCTGCACTTTTCTTTGAGTTTCTGCCTCAGTGTCCCTCCAGTACTGTGAGACATTTGTTCTATAAAATCAACTCCGCTTGTTGTGTTTTTCACATCCATGGATAAGATAACAATTGTGGTCGTATTGGAAGTGACGTTGGAAACTTCGTAAGTACATTTGTCAGCGATTTCTTCCGCACATTACACCTCAGAATCCTTTTATACGATGTTGATGCCAATTCTCTCGATATCATCAATATATAAATTACACATGAGAGATTATTAAGGTTTAAATGAATTATATGTTGGTGTATAACTTGAAGGGGGAAATAAATGTATGAGATGCATTTTGCATTAACCTCAAGGGAAGAATAACATTTTGTTTTTGGTGCCAATAGGACAAATGACTTCGCTATATCATATGCAAGCTCAACTGGTGGTACAATTATTAGAATCAGTATCTTAGACTCATTTGGACGTAAACCCAGTGGACTGCAGGAAAGGAATACTGAAGCCCACCATCCTCCATTTGGGTGGTGAGGGGAATTAAGGAACGTTTGAGCATCCTGGGAAAATCCTCCGTTTTGATACAGCTGCGCTACAACTAGAAGGTGTCCCTCTCCAGTGACATCTGAGTGACAAAGTGTTAAAAATGGAGGAGAAAGTTAATGGTAAAAAATGAATAAGCTAAACCTACTTTATGAGAAGTCTGTATTACACACACAAAAAAAAACTAAAATAAAATGATGTAGAGGAAGACTGACAGACAAATAACTAACCGATTAAACAGATAAAGAGATAGATAGATGAATGGAGAGAAAAAAGTAGATCATAGACATAACTAAAACTATTTCATTATGTGCAAATTCAGAAATATGTCTGAAGACAGATATACAAAATCACACACACACACACACACACACATAGAAAGAGAGAGAGAGAGAGAGAGAGAGAGAGAGAGAGAGAGAGAGAGACTCTGTGGTACAGTGGTAGAGTGCGTTTCGTACACAGGTGAACCAGGGTTCGCGCCCCGCCAGGGTAATAAACTTTGGGAGTGTTCACCCAGCCACGTACTGCTTTGGCGGACACAATGTGTGCTGTGGTTGAACCAGTGTCACTTACTATAAAGTATGCTTGCATCCAGTCGGCTTGTGCGAGCCGATTACATTTGGTTCACAGACTACATACACATCCAAAGCCACTCCAACACTACAAATACACTTACAATCACTTCTCACCCTACATACAATCTCTACCAGACAGCCTAAGCCACTTGGTAGAGATACAATGGCTGTATCGTCCCGACTTCGGTCGGGATAGGCCGGTCCTGCAGTGGATATTCAAACGGCTGATGATATATATATATATATATATATATATGTGTGTGTGTGTGTGTGTATATATGGAAATACCTTTAAGACCTGGACGCCCAAGACTCGGACACCCCAAGTCCTGGACTTTTGGGGCATGGGTCCATTAGTCCAAGTATCGGATTATTCCCTAAGATAACTGGACTTCTGGGACACCAAAAATGGCCAAAAAAGGTCAAATTTCGAAAAAATAAAAATAAAAAGCTGATATGTGTTCATCCCTACTCTAAATTTGCCACATGGTGATGAACAGATGTTTTTTAGTACACAGTTCCGGTGATCTCCACTATAGCGCCCCTGCATACTCCTCTTTTCCAGCCTACCTACCGTCGTGACTGCATGCTCGTCGCCATGGCTGGCCAGGTGTTCACTTTTGTGATGGTACCCTACCTGCTGCAGGCCCTGCTGTTCCTCTGCTGCCTGTTACTCGTGTGTGTGACGATGGCCTCGCCACCTGAGAAGAGGAAACAGGTGGTTCTGACTCTGGAGAAGAAGAGGGAGATATTGGACAAGGTGGACGCAGGATGGTCGACCTCCCACATCCTCCGTGAATTCAACCTGGCCCGCTCTACCGAGTTTGGCATAAAGAAATCCCGGGACAAACTCAACCAGTACACAGAAGACTTAGCATCGAAGACCAAGCGCAACATGCAGAGAAAGATTATTTACCCTCCCAGGTTTTGAGAAGTCGACCACTCAACATTGATTTGGTATCAACAATGTGCTATTGGTGGGCTGGTCCGTGGCATTGAGCTGAAGGCTGCCGCTGAGGTGTTCACAAGGTTACACGACTCCCCGAACTTCAAGGCATCCAAAGGTTGGCTCTTCGCCTTCAAACTATGACATGGCCTTAGCAAATGCAAAGCCCATGGTGGCGAAGCTTTGGAAATCAATGTGGAGGGAGTAGAAGAGTTTCGGCAGAAGGTGAAGGGCTTGATCTACAGGGGGGACCCCCTCACTCTGTCAAGTCTACAACATTGACGAAACTGGTCTGTTCTATTGCTCGCTGCCCATTAACACTCTAGCAGAGGAGATGGAAAAGCATGTACCTGGATGCAAGCTCACCAAGCAGTGGATATATGCTTTGTATTGTGCCAACGCTAACGGCATGTACCGACTCAAGCCCGTTATTGTTGGCCGTGCAAAGCAACCTCAGTGCCTTCGTGGGTTGATGGATGTCCCTCCTGTCGTTTGGTACCATTCTGCGAAGGCTTGGTTCACAGCCAAGATCTTCAAAGACTGGTTTCACCAACACTTCGTCAAGGAGGTCATCCATTATCAGACGACCACACTGGGAATCCCACACAACCAGGTAAAGGATCTCCTCCTCCTGGACAATGCACCTGTGCGTCCATCCAATAAGGAGTTGGTTGCTGAGAATGGCTGCATTAGGCACTTCTTCTTACCACCTAATATGACTGCTCTCATCCAACCAAAGGACCAAGGACTGATCGTGGCAACGAATAGGTTGTACCATCGGAAGTTCCTGGACGAGGTGATGGCTGTTCTCGAGGACGAGGACGAGCACAGGAAGGGACAGGACACGCGAGGCCAGCAGACTTTGGAAAACCTTCGTCGCTACAACCTCAAGTCAGCCATCTACAGCTAAGCCAGTGCATGGAGGGAAGTCCCTGTCAAGACTCTGGAAAGTGATTGGTCACATCTGCTTCTCGGAGCCAATATGCTGCACGACTTCTTAGGTTTTGACTTGGATGGCTTCCATGCATGTCTTAATGTGGTTGGTGATGAGGTGGATGTGGACGAAGTGCGTGAGTGGTTGGACGACGACGAGGGCGATCCTGGGTATCAGATCATGTCTGATATCAACATTGCAACTTCTGCTGCAGGTACAGGTACCCAGCGGGAAGATTCTGATGAGGACAGCGACGATGATGCAGACTCCTCTCAGTGCGCCACTACTCCAGCCATCCCCGAGCTGAGAGCACTCCAGAAGCACGTTAAGTTCGTTCTTGACTACCTGGAACACCAGGACTGCGATAGGGAGATGGGGCCCCTGGGACTTGTGGAGGAAGTGTGTGCTTTTTGGCAGCGCATCATCAATCATCAGAATCACTGTACCTTTAGTCAATCAACCACTGACAACTTTTTTAGGCCTGTGATCCCCGTTGTGTCAAGCCCTGGCTGCACACCACTGCCTCACCAAGACCTGCCTTCTACCCCCGTTCCACAGCCCAGCACATTGGCCATGGTTAAGTCTCCACTGGACATTAGTTTATGGCTATCTTCAGAGTAGTCTGCAGTGGGTAGCCCATCACCACGTCCCAGCTACGCGCCCCATGGGCCACCTGCAACACCAACTCTCTGGCTCTGACAGTGAATTAACTGCAATACCTCACCACTAGACAACATGGAAATTTACATTGTTGTGCAATGTTAAGAAATTAGAATTCGGAGTGCCCAGGATTAAGTGCAGAATGCAATACTAGCGTGTTTCAAGTGCAGTGCAAATAAGAACAGAATGTGCAGTGTTAAGAAATTAGAATACAGAGTGCAAAGGATTAAATGCACAGTGCAACGCTGGCATGTTTCAAGTGCAGTGCAAGCAAGAACAGAATGTGCAGTGTTAAGAAATTAGAATTCAGAGTGCAAAGGATTAAGTGCAGAGTGCAACACTGGCATGCTTTAAGTGCAGCACAAGTAAGAACAGAGTGTGCAGTGTTAAACAATAAAAATTCACAGTGCAAAGCATTAAGTGCAGCGCAACACTAGATTACTGTACGTGCTTGAAGTGCACCTTCACCACTGTCAGAGCCCGAGAGGAGGCGGGTTAATCTTCCCGACGGCCACGGACATGTTGCAAGTACCCTATACACTGCGAAATATTTTCCCTCTAATTTCTCGTTCTTTGGATCCTTTTCATTTCTTTTATGGTTTCTGTCCCTTGTTTGTGTGCATAGGGTCTTAAATAGGTGCTGTGTATGTCCGGCAGGGAGTTACTTAGGTGGCTTTCAAAGTTAGGTTGGGTTGGGGTCTATAAATACCTGTCCAGGGGAATTTTTCCCAAGTTCCAGACAAGACCAAGTCCCGGATGTTGATTGGGCTCTGTTACGTCGGATCTTGGAGGGATTACTGGAGAGAGAGAGAGAGAGAGAGAGAGAGAGAGAATTAGATAGACATATAGATATAGATATAAATATATATATATATATATATATATATATATATATATATATATATATATAGATATAGATATAAATATATATATATATATATATATATATATATATCCCATTGGATCCCAGAGCTCCTGGGCGAGGCATTGTGCTGGGAGGGTACTAAGAGTACCGCCCTCCGCCTATCGGCTCATAGTCTCGAAGCTCATAGGTCCCTAACCGGGGGGTTCCCTACTTTATTAACCTTTGACAATTCCCAGTTTTGTCCAATACTGAGGACACTGGGCTCCAATGGGATATATATATATAAATATATATATATATATATATATATATATATATATATATATATAATGTCGAGCGATATATAGATAGATACATATAGATATGCATACAAACATATATAATCGGAGAGAGAGAGAGAGAGAGTCAATCTGTAGTGTTAATGCTACCGTGTCACATTTGAGAGAAGCATAATTGTATTAGGTATTCCATTACACGCCAGTAACCTTTTAACTTCATTCTTATTACACTGTCAACGTCAGAATTTTTACTCGAAGTCCATAACGAAGTAAATTTTTCTTTCAGTGAAGTTTAATATATTTGTGTATCAGTGAGGACAAAAGTGTGTGAAAGGTCATTTTGAGAGCAAGGTGTTGGTGAGAGTCTGAGAGAGGAAGTGAGGGGATAGAATGACTAGACACATAAGGAGAAGAGAGGAGAGAGGAGGTGGGAGGGGTGGGGAGAAAGTGGGGTGAGGTAGTGAAGAGGGCAGATAGTGATTATGGGTGAAGGAGTAGGAGAAGAGATTTGGAAGTGGTTGAAAAATGTAAAGTCTGAAAGCTGAGAGAATGGATAGGTGAAGTGGTGTGGAAAACTTTGGGTGAGGTGGTATGGGAAGAAGAGAGTGATTATTGGTGGTGTGGTACGAGAAGTGCTTTGGAGGGTATTGAGGAACTTACCGGAAAAGGATTTGATGTAGTGTGCGAGAAGGAAAGTGACTGTAGAATCCTGCCGTATCTATTATCTGTCGTCCAGTATCTG
The DNA here is from genome assembly GCF_032717465.1 of Coenobita brevimanus. Taxonomy (NCBI): domain Eukaryota; kingdom Metazoa; phylum Arthropoda; class Malacostraca; order Decapoda; family Coenobitidae; genus Coenobita; species Coenobita brevimanus. The sequence continues at coordinate 5,784,762 of NC_137022.1, read as the reverse complement.
GTCTAAGCAAAAGGGAATACACCATAGTAAAGAGGAAGAAAACAGGGACAGGAGGACGATGACAGCAAAATAGCTGACGAGGCTCTGGGGTCTGTGTGTGTGATGTGTCGAGGAGAGAGAGAGAGAGAGAGAGAGAGAGAGAGAGAGAGAGAGAGAGAAGTACGATTGGCGAAGTACGGTTGAACGCGGTGGGCAGAGAAATGGTGGTGAAGCAATGGAGGAAATGCAGGGCAGTCCTAATAATGGGATGAAGAAGGATAAGGGGAACGAGGAAAGCAGAGAATGGAAGAACAAAAGAAAACCTGCAAATAAAAATGAATTGAAAGGAAAAGATTTAATAAAGGATCAGAAATATTTTAATAAAGAAACGAGAAAAAGTGGAGTCGTAGGTTAGAAAAGGAAAACGAGAAAACGTGTTATCGGTAAGGAGAGGCCATTGAGGGGAAAAGAAAGGAAGATAAACGAAGGTGACAGGGGGAAGTAAAACATATTAAGATGTAAAGAAGGGAAGAAGAGAAAAGTGAGGGAAGAAGAGGGGACAAGTCATATGGCAGACAAATGAGGCTAGACTCAACATTGTCTGGAAATACAACTGGGATGGATATTGACCTCTGGAAGAGCTGTGGTTAGCTGTACATACTTACTATATAAAATCTTTCCTAAGCTTTATGAAGCAGAATGGTGATTGTGAGAGTAAAATGAAGAAAAAATAACACGTTCGTTCCGAGAGGGTTATTGGATGATATTTCTAACGCTTGTAATACTAAAGTTCTCCACTGTTGAGTAAGGTAGATAGTGGAAGCAGAATGAAATGACAGTATGACCTAGGAGACGGAGTGCTTTATTGTCCTCACCCCTACAGTTTCTCCTGAGTTTAATAAAATAGTCTGGTGACATCAGGACAAATACATGTCATTAAACTGCAGGTATTGTTGAAGACTGTTTGTAACCATTTTACTACTAAAGGTTTCCTTTAAGGTGAGTGCAGGGTGATTCGTATATTGGGCCTCCAATCCTGTGCATTGCTAGCACTGCTCAGTCTGCGTTTGTGAGGAGCAAAGATATTTTGACTGCTTCAAGATATTAGTAATGGGTCAAGCAAATAATGTACGTAATAAACAAATGCCACAAATGACAAAAACATTTCTGGGAAGAAGGCAATGATCTGAGGAAGCAGCTGCTAACAGTGAGTCATTCCCACAACACACTGCAGTTGGGTTGTGTAATGTATGGACTCAAGTTTAAAATCAACTGACCATCAGAATAATGCCATAAAATAATTTTATCTTATTGAAAGGATAAACAATGCTTGTTTCTTACCACTTTGCCACAAGGGGTTTGGCCTAAGCTGATTAAAATAGTCTGCCAGTGGCAAAAATCATATAAAAAACAATACTTAAACTGAAAGGGTTGATGGAGAAAACCCGATAATGTATTTTTAAAATTTTATTTTCGCTCACTCCATACGATTTTATTCAGTACCGGAGAGACTATCTTCAAGTGGATAGGATTTATAAACTTTCAGTAGCTCTTTTACCACAAGCTGTCTCAAAAATGTTGAGTAAGATAATCTATAGGCCTAAGCGGCAATAATAAATGATTATTTGTCACTGGAATGAAGGAGTTATCTCTCCCTTTATCAAATGTTTCCTCCAAGCAATCTTGTCGTAATAAGTCTGTGTGGAGTAACAAGAAAAAAATGTAAAGGAAGTTAGGGTAGTGACAGGAGATAATCAGGGCAGTTCTGTGTAATACGTATTATACTGCCAGCTCCTGTAAGATCGGCAGCATTAAAAGTTGTTTGTTTTTAATGATGTGTGTGAGGAGTATCAAAGTAAGTTGTAGTGACAGTTGTGACCAACGGGTGTTGTGTCAAGTCTAGGGAGTTTGTGGATTAAAGGCAGCGTCACACTGGGACAAAAGTGGCTAACATGCGAGCCAGTTTTGCAACCCGCTAGCCAAACTGACTCGCGATGAACGAGATTTCGCTTGCGAGGCGAAATGAAGAACAATTCTCTCTCACAGCTTGTTGGTGGGATTAGAACTCAAATGAGTCTATATTAATTTTGTAATTGATGAGAAAATATTCTGTTATTCACAGAAGGAATTTTTTTAACTAAAATTGTTAAGTAAATGCAATTTCATTCTTGTGGTTTTTATTCAGTTTAATTTTTCTCTTGTAACATGAAAAAAAATATTCGGACACTCTGGTGACCAGCCCGTGGAGGCTTTGTCTCCAAACAACAATTAGAAATCAGATTTCGATATGGATCCTGTGGCAAGGAAAACTCTAGTAGACTGCTCTGTGGCTCTAGAGTTGCTAAAGTACGTTAAGAAGTTGTAGAAACTAAGGAAAAGGGATTGGGTACTCTGTGGTGGTTTGTTTACAAATGACCACGAGGTGCCAAAGCAGACGACACTGTTAGCTGCTTCGGCTGGCAAAAACACACGAGTGTGACGGACACTTGACTCTGCTAGCAGTTTTGGCTCGCAAAACAGACTCGCATGTTAGCCACTTCTGGTCTAGTGTGACGCCACCTTAAGGTGTATAAGGTACCTGGCGAACTTGTGATAGCCTTCAGCCCACAGTAAATGCTAACATTGCCAGACACAACAAATACTCAGTATTTATGTCGTGTTTGTTAAAAGATTTCCCGGTTTCCGTGCTCACGAAAAGATTTGAGAAGTGCAAAATATGACAGGGTGAATAAATAAGGATAATGAAAAGTATTACGAATATGTGGAGTAAATGGGAGGTTGTTGAATGCCGTGGTGAGTATGTATAAGGGTGATAACGCTGCAGTGAGTGTAGACAGTGAACTGAGTGAATTTATCTATTTGAACGTTGGTTTGGAACAGGGCTGTGTCATGTCCCCATGGTTGTTCAATCTGCATATGGAAGGGGTTATAAAAGAGATACAAGGTAGGGCAGTGGATGTTGGAGCGGTCCTAATGAGAGAGGACAATATATGGAAGCTCCCTGCAGTGTTGTTTGCAGATGATACTGTGTTATTAAGTGAAGACGAAGGCGAGCTGCAATGCTTGCTGAATGAGTTTAGGAGAGAGTGTAAGAAACAGAATCTTAAGGAGAATGTAGGGAGGATATATTTATGGTTTTCGAGAGAAATGAAGTCACTGAACGTACAGTGAGGTTGGATGAGGAGGAAATGGAAAATGTGAGTTCGTTGAAAATGTGAGTGCGTTTAAGTACTTGGGTAGTGTGATGAGAAAGGATGGAAGTTGAGAGGGTGAAGTGCTTGAAAGGGTACAGCAAGGAAGAAAGATTGATGGTTCTTTGAAAGCAGTGATGCGAAACAATGTAGTGGGCATGGAAGTGAAAAAGTTACTGAATGACAATATCGTGATACCATTTCTAACGTATGGAAGTGAAGTTTGGACCTTGTTGGAGGGACACAAGTCAAGAGTGAGAGCAGTGAAAATGAGTTATTTCAGAGGAGCATGTGGAGTCACATGGAGAGATTAACAATTTAGGATGTGAAGGAGCGTTGTGGTGTGGATGCGGATGTGATAGGAAGCATTAGGAGAAACACACTGAAATGGTTTGGCCATGTGGAGAGGATGGAGAGTGAGAGACTGACAAGGAGAGTGTTCGTGAGTGAAGTAGAGCGGCGGAGAGGGAGGGAGAGGCCAAGGATGAGATAGAGGGATGGAGTGGAGAGGTATATGAAAGAGAGGGGGGGGGGTGAGCTGGGAATAGGGCAGTGAAATGGCGGGGGACGGGGCAACATGGAGGCGATTTGTTTGTGGTCACTCCTTACGGGATTGAGGCGTCACACAATAGATATAGAGATAGAGAGAAAAATTCTTATTCACTGCTCCCGCTCATTTTAGTGTCATTGTAAGACATGCAAGGAATGGCGTATTAACATTCCAGGAACAGAGCATCCCTAACTGCAGGAATGGACTGATACTCTCATCAAGTCAATTCAGGGCGAATAGAACTGTGCCATTCATTACTTTGTCACCTATGACACTGGTCCGTCAGATTGTGTTTAATAGGGTTTTGCTGTCAACGTATACTAAAAAGCATACACTAAACTTTATTGCAATTTACACTCAAGTTAACTCAAGACGATGACCAGAGCATTACTAGCCACATCCCAAGATCCATTGAAAGTAACATCCTGTAGTGACTTTGATACCTTAATGAAGCATTTGCTTATACACCATGAACGAAATAAACCCGGTACTGGAGATGGACGCCTTCACTTGATGTCACCGATATATATGACTAACTCTGCTGACTGGCGACATAAATGTTTCTCAGCTCTCTCTCTCGCTACCTCGAATGGATGCCGGTGCACTTCTGAAAGCGGCAACTTCAATCTGCAACCTCTCTTATTCAAGTTGATCTGACCGTAGGGCCGCAACACTGGGTGTAACTGCTGGTGAGTACTTGCTAAACAAGTTAAGAGCACTCAAAGACCACATATCTACGCCAGCCCCTTTACTGGACAACTCAAATCTCCTCTAAAAGTAAATCAGCTCATCCTTTGCCCATGACCCACATATCCGCTGCATTTCGTTAAACTCCATCAATAACTTTTTGAAATATCTTGTTGACAAAAAAAAAAAAAAAAGTCCTGCTGCGGGACTCCACCCAAATCACCACCAAAATTTAATCAAAGATTCTTTGGCCCTTGACCCACATATCCAAAAATCTTTTTTAGATATCTTATGGACAGCCAAACAGAAAACATTCTTGAGACAAGGTAAATAGGCCTACTGCTTTACCAACGTGATTCCAGTTCTTAGTCTTTACAGAGCTACAGTTACTAATGTCCTTCTGGGTGGATTAAGAGGGAGACCATTACACTCATAAGGTCATCGGTAATAGTAACTCCGTAATGGTCGAGAATTTGAACCTATGTTGTACTGCAATTCTCATTCAAAATTATCCCTACAATATTCTCTTGAAAAATATAGAAAAAATAATCTGGCGAGATACGCTCTGTCCCATGTAGGTGATGAACTCGGAGCCATAAACCAGTGACACCTATACACTGATGACAAAACAGTGGCATAAACAGTGACAAACAAGTGACACCTGCACACTGACGACAAAATAGTGGCATAAACAGTGACAAACCAGTGACACTTACACACTAATGACAAAATAGTGACATAAAAAGTGATAAATCAGTGACACCTACACACTGATGACAAAATAGTGACATAAAAAGTGATAAACCAGTGACACCTACACACTGATGACAAAATAGTGACATGAAAAGTGATAAACCAGTGACACCTACACACTGACAAAATAGTGACATGAAAAGTGATAAACAGGTGACACCTACACACTGACAAAATAGTGACATGAAAAGTGATAAACAGGTGACACCTACACACTGACAAAATCGTGGCGTAAATAGTGATAAACCAGTGACACCTGCACACTGATGACAAAATAATGACATAAATAGTGACAAACCAGTGACACCTGCACACTGATGACAAAATAATGGCATAAATAGTGACAAAAACAAGTAGTGCTTGCACACTGATGACAAAATAGCGACATAAATAGCGACATAATCCCGTGGCGTTTGCAAACTGATGACAAAAGGACGACATAATTTATCATGCATATAAAATTTCTAAATGCCTTTTCAATAAAATGATGCACTTTAAATCTTAATTCTTTCTTCTTGCTGGCGTTTTTGTTTTCGCCATACGGAAGATCTCTTGTAAGGAAGTTAAAGAAAATTGCGAATTGTGAAGGAGACGCTAATTCTAGTTGTCACAATACAAAAGTCCTTTGCTCTTCAGCTATTTACCTCTTCATTACCAATGCTACTTTCTAAAGTGAAGGAATTTCACAGACGACAATGAGTATATACTGTAATAAAAAAGCATCTTATTTGTAGAAGAGATTAGCTCTCTCAATCAATCCCGACTCTTTTTTTCGTTAATGTTTCTTCCTTTTCCTTCTTGTAAATCATTTTTTCTTTTACATCTCAATCATACTCTTCTTTTAACCTCAGTCATCAAGCCTTTTTTTTTTTTTTTTTTTTTTTTCGATTTTGAATTTTTCCTTTTCCTTTCCCCTTCTTCTATCATCCTTTCACCCCATCCTTGCTTCCTCTCTGCCCCTCCCTCATTAACCCCTGACATCCACTTCCCTCTCCACCTTCCTCTGCCTCCACTGTAATGAAAAAAATGCAGTTATCTACAGTGGCAAATGGAGTCACGCCATTAGCAGAGGAAGAATGAACCCAATACAAATAAAAAAAAAAATCTTCCCTCTCTCTTTCTCCCTCCTTGTCTTCCTCCTTTCCTCTCGTTGCATCTCTTTCCTCTGTGCTGGAAGAGAGAACAGTTGGGATTAGCGACACAGCGAACTCTTAGGAAATGAAAATCATTTAATCGCTGCCCCAGAGTTCCAGAGTTATAAATGGTCTTTCATATTATGGTCCTGTATTTACACGACATTATTACCGAAATTGATACTGGTATATATAGGCAAATACACACACACACACACACACACACACACACACACACACACACACACACACACACACACACACACACACACACACACACACACACACACACACAGTACATATATATCATCATCAGCAGCAGCAGTTTGAGTATCCACCGCAGGACCGGCCTATCCCAACCGAAGTGGGGACGATACAGCCAATGTATTGCAACCAAGTGCCTTAGGCTGTCTGGTAGAGACTGTATGTGCAGTAGGGTGTGAAGCGCTTGTGAGTGCAATTGTAATGTTGGAGTGGCTTCGGATGTGTGTGTAGTCAGAGAACCAAGTGTAATCGGCTCGCGCAACCCGACTGGGTGCAAGCATACTTTATAGTATGTGACACTGGTTCAACCAAAGCACCCCTGATGTCCGCCAAGCAGTATGTGGCCAGGAGAACTCTCCCAATGTTTTTTACCCTGGCGGGGCGCGAACCCAATGTACGAAAACGCACACTTTACCACTGTACCACAGAGGCTCATATATATATAAATATATATATATATATATATATATATATATATATATATATATATATATATATATATATATATATATATATATATATATATACACTGTATATTGTCACTGGCATAGTTACCCCAGTAGCGAATGGGTGAAATAGAAATAGGATGATAATGAGAGGAGAGAGAAGCGAGCCTCAAGAACAGTAAATCTTTTTCTTATCAGTTTTGCTGCCTGTAAGGGTAAAACCAAGCGGTCACTTTTGCCTTCTCAACTGATAACACACCATATGTTTTTCTCACAAATTAGCAGAAACTTTCTCTTGTCCTTGAACTGTGGGTGTGACATAATGTTGGATGAGCAAAGTAGGGATGTTTGCCCATTAGAAGCCTAAATGGCGCGTTTGTCACTTTCTTGAGGGCACACAATTGGTTCTATGTGAAGTGTATGAGGCCCTCATTGGTAGCAGGTGGCTCTATTGTTTCTGTATGGACCGAGATTATTTTTAAGACAGCTTAGTGGTTAATTAGCTGAGAAAGGCGGAGTAAGCTCCTTTATAAGCTCCAGGAAAGTGTGAAGAGACAGATTTTTATCTTTTTTTGTACACACACCCCTGTACACATTTTGTCATTTGTACACATTTACTGTCATGTTACACTTTTGTCACATTGTGTTGCACTTTTCCCCAACACTACTCAATACGTGACTTTGATTACAAAACACACTGTTTGAGCACCATTTCCCATTTTTGATTCATTCCTCCATTTACACTAGTGTGTGAATTATGTATATCTGGATTTAACCTTCGAAGTCTCCACGTTTCCTCGAGCTTTGTGAGTACTTAGCTTCCACTGAGTGTATTCTGGTTAGGTAAGAAATAACTTGTTTTATATTTGTATCCTGAGGCCTATATGAATCCTCCCTTTTGTAAAACGAACCTTGGTTTCTTCTTTGGTTGTGTATGTTATAGTGTACAGTAAAGTTAAGTTAGTGTTTCTGCACACTTTATCTTACCCCTTTTGGTGCTTAATTAAGGGTTAAGAGTGCACCGTAATATACACCCCCATAACAATTTGGCGACCTCGCCAGGATAGCTCTGTGACATAATATTGGCAACCTTGGCCACATACACAGTGCTTACTCTTACCTACTTAACTATAATCAGTAATCATGGCCCTAATGAGTGATAGTGATGTGAAAGCATTTTTGGATTCTAAGCCATCCCCAACCAGAGTGAAAACACTCACAAAACAAGAGCTCATATTACTTGCCCAGGCCTTAAAGTTGAGATTTCCTGCTTCAGTCACTAAGGCTAAGTTACTTGATTTAATATTGGACACCATGTTTGAGCAAAGTGAGTCCTCTATAGCTAGTTCTGAGCCATTTGAAACTGGACAAGGTGTTGATCCTGAGCCTTTGGCATCGGAAATACCTGGCCCTAGTGATCTTCCTGCTCATGATACTGGTGACAAAGTGCAACTTGAGTTAGCCAGAATTAAGTTGAGGGAACTTGAAGTGCAAGCAAAAATGAAGGAAATAGAATTACAGGCTCAAATGAGACAAAAGGAAATGGATCACGAATTCAGACTGAAGCACCCTGATAGTGTACCTAGAGCCGGTAGTTCATCTGCCAAGGAATCTTTTGATGTTGCTAGGAATATTAAGCTAGTACCTCCCTTTAATGAGCAAGATGTCACCAAGTATTTCCATATGTTTGAAAAGGTAGCAGGTCATCTCTCTTGGCCAAAAGACTCTTGGACAGTGCTGCTGCAAAGTGTTTTGAAAGGAAAGGCTCAAGAGGCTTATATTTATCTGTTGAACAAAGTGCTAACTATGATTGTTTAAAAGATGCCATTCTCAAAGCATATGAACTCGTGCCAGAGGCATATAGGCTTAAATTTAGATCCACCTTTAAACAGAAAGATCAGACTCATGTGGAATATGCTAGACTACTGACAGACTTGTTTGATCAATGGTTGCATTCTAAGAAAGTTGGTGATTTCTGTAAACTTTAAGAATTAATGATCTTGGAGAACTTCACTGGTAAGATAAATAGGGATGTGGCTACATACCTAGTGGAAAAAGATTTAGATACCCTAGCTGAGGCTGCTGTTGTAGCAGATAACTATAGTATTATTCATAAGCATGAACTTAAGCCTCAGTTATCTGTTAAGGGTAGGAGAGTGAACCAACCATTTTTTGTGAACCCTTCTTCTGGTAAAGGCATGTTAATGTCAAGTGACACTAGTGGGAACACCGCAACCCCAGAGCATGTTAGTTCTACGGAAGTAAGTGAGGACAGTATTGCCAGAGGGTCAAGAAAAGGTGTCAGGTTTTGCCAGTATTGCCAGAAAACGGGGCACTTGGAGGATTGGTGCTGGAAGAAACGAGGGAAAAATCCCTCTACAAAACCAGTTTCTTTGATAAACTCTTGGGGATCTTTTGACACCAACAGAGAGCAGCCACCCATAGATATTGTTAGCGGTAATCAGACACAACCCCAGCAGGTGCATATTGTTGATAAGGCCAGAGTGGAGTCGTCAGTGGTGGATAGACAGACTCCTGTAGAGCCAGTGTTAGACACTAGTAAGACTGGGGCAGTGCAGCTGTCAGGTTCAGGTGAGAGTGGTGATAAGACTCCATTAGAGTGTCCTCCCCCAAGCACTACTCAAGGTGACTCCTTCCCAGGTCATTTATTTGCTACTTTATATCTATGGGGTTACTTTCAGTTGCTGGAAAAGGTGGTAAGGAAGTCACTGTACTTAGAAACACAGGAGCTTCACAGTCACTGATGTTGAAGGGGATTCTTGATGTAGCTGACCCTAATGAATGTGTCTTGCTACAGGGTATAGCTGAGTTTGTATCTGTTCCCCTAGTTGAGGTGAAGCTTCAATCAGAGTTAGTTACTGGTTCAGTGTGTGTGGGTGTTGTTGACCAACTTCCTGTACAAGGGGTCACTTTCCTTTTGGGTAATGACCTGGCGGGAGGGCAGGGAAGTGCTGTCCCCTGCGTGTCATAAACTCCCCTGAGTGAGGATAGGACTAAAAAGTTGGAGGATACATGTCCTAAATTGTTTCCTGCATGTGCTGTAACTAGAGCTATGACGGCAAAAGCCAGCCATGAGAATGTTGACAGTAATGGCACTGGCAATGCCGATGATGATATTGGGCTTGGTGATACCTTTTTTGCCCAGTTAAATGACTCAGAGGTTGATGATTCTCCCCAGACCGATGCAAGTGGAAAGTTAGCTGATATGCAAAGATCTGATCCAGGGATTGCCACTTTAATTGACTCAACAGTTAGGGAAAATGAATGTGAGTCTGGACTGACTGAGTGATATTATTTAAGACCAAATAACTTGTTAACCCCTTAACCGTGGGGCATCACTTTCATGACGCTCGGGAGCAATGGATCATACCGCGGGGCGTCACTTTTGTGATTCTGTGTTATTTTGAATTATCCCGGGCTTTCAAGTGGTGGTTTGTATCATCTATCAGTACTGCCAATGTCCAACAATAGCCAGCACTCCAAATCTCATCTGTACTCCCATTCATTGTTGACATTTTAGCGATTTTCCCCCCTTCCTGACTCCCCTCCCTACCTGCCCTCCATTACCTTGTCCTCTCACCTCCCAGGCCGCGCCGCGCTAAGCAAATCTCCCCTGGATTTTTCCACAGATTTCATTCATTGAAATAAGCCCTATACCCTCTACTTATACAAAATCATATATACCAAAAAAAAAATAAGGTAAATGATAGTGTTATACACCAGGAATTGGCTAATTATCACCTGACAACACCTCACGTGCATTCATTCGCTACATTACCACGGTAATTTCCCCTTTGAATTATGCCTTGTAATCTATGTCTGTAATAAAAATATATATCAGAAAGGAAGGGAGAAGCCTAAGTGACATTTACATTCACCTGGAACTACCTATTTCTTTATGTATTGCCGAGATTTTCTATCAATAATTTATTAGCATGTAAGTTAGCCGCTGTCAGCCTCAGTGTCATTGTCAACCCTTGCCTTCTCAGATAAGCCACGGCATTTAGTTCCTTGTCCTCCGCTGTGGTCAAAACATGTCGCACTCGTGCCCCGCCATTTCTGCCGCTTCTGCGCCCATTGCAAAGGGCCCCGTGACCTCTACACCCATAAAAAGTCGTGAGGGAAGCAGGAAAGGACTAAGTGACTCTGCAGTGGCACGTGAACTAGCAGAATTGTCTATGGTGATGATGGATAGTGATTTTGACCCTTCAGGTGAATCGTGTGATGAGCCGGGTGAGGAAATCGTGCCAGAAAGAACTAGTACGAGTGCTTCAGTGTCAGAAGTTATCCCTAGCTCCAAGGGAAAGGAGCCGTTAGCGCAGCAAGGAAAGGAATTTGGGAAGGGAGTGAAAAGGCGGTGTGTTAGCCTCAGAACAATGGCCCCGCGTGACCCAGCCTGCCATGAGTCCCGAGTTGAGTCAACTCCCCATTCCCCAAGCCCCACTTCACTCATTTCTTCCGCTTCGTCTGCTGAATTATCTCCGGAGTCTTCGTCGTCGGAGTCACCACCAGCATCAACAGTGAAGGCAGGCCGTAGAGGAAGAGGTAAATCCCGGACCAGTAAAAGTAGAGTTGGTACTAGAGTAAGGGCTGCTAGTGCTGTACAGCAACTCGGGGTCAGTGCGAGTGACCTTGAACCGGGTAAATCTGCCTCACAGCCACCCACCACCCTCACCCACCCTACACCGCCATGACAGGGAATCCTGGACGCCTTCGCATGGACGGAAGGGTCCGATTTTGTGCCAGAACATTTAGTTTTTGATGAGAGCTCGTCAGGAGTACAGCCTGCCTTCACTCTTGACGAAAATGGTGAGTGTGTGGACTTCCTTTTGGCCTTCCTAGATGATGAAGTCATGCAGCACATATGTGATGAGACCAACAGGTATGAATCACAATGTGCTGCAAGTGGTACAGGTGCAGCCAAGATGCAACAGTGGTCCATGCTGGGAGTGCAGGAGCTGTATGTGTTCTTTGCCCTCATGCTTCTCATGCCACACTCAAAGAAGCATGAGTTAGAAGAATACTGGTCCATGTACCCCTTACTACCCTCACCCACCTTCAATAAGTACATGGCCAGAGATCGCTTCCGGAACATCATGGGAAACCTGCACTTTGCCAACAACGATGTACCTTCCCAAACCGACCCACTCTGGAAGTTCCAGGAGATTCTGAGCAGAATGAAGGATAAGTTTATGTCATTCTTCCACCCCTTTCAGAAGGTTGTCATTGATGAATCCTTGGTTTTGTTCAGAGGACGTCTTCAGTTTGTACAGTACATTTCAAGCAAACGCCATCGCTTTGGAATCAAGTTCTTTGTACTGTGCGACTGTAAGACGGGGTACATCCTTGACTTTGTCATTTATTCAGCCAGCACTGTTGATCTGGATAAAACACACACCCTTGGCTTCTCAGGCTGTGTAGTGAAAGTGCTCCTTGAAAAGTATTTTGGTGGGAATCATGTGCTGTATACAGACAACTATTATACAGCACCGAAACTTGCCAAATACCTTTCAGAGCACGGCATTGGCTCCTGCGGCACTGTCAAAAGTAATCGTGCCCACTTCCCTAAATTCACAGAGGCAGGAACCTCGCAGCGAGGAGACGTGCACCTACGCAAGTCTGAGAAAATGCTGGCAATACGGTGGCATGACAAGAGGGTCGTGCACATGCTCACCACCGTACATAAGGTGGAAATGACAAACAGTGGGAAGGTCGACCGTAGGACAGGCGAACCTGTGATGAAACCTGATGCTGTGTTAGACTATAATATCAACATGCGGCCGGTGGACAAGTCCGACATGATGATTGGTGAGATCGACTGTCTCAGGAAGAATACTAGGTGGTACAGGAAAGTTTTTCTGCATCTCATAGATATGACGATGCTGAACGCCTTCATCCTGTACAAGATGAAGGTCAAGCCACCCAAGTCCTTCTCCCTGAGGTTGTTCGCCAGGACTTGTGTTCAGCAGCTGCTGGAAAGATATGGTAGGGTGACAGCAACAACTCCAAGGCGCCATCCAGTAACACTTCCCGACCGACTTGAGCAGAGGGCATATATGGATCGGCACAGACTGGTGCTAATGCCTGCCACAGGTAAAAGGAAGGCTGCAATTCGCAGGTGTCAGGTGTGTGGACATACCACTCGACACACACCTGAGCACAAACGCACCTCTTGGCAGTGCGCTGAGTGCCAGGTTCCCCTCTGTGTTACCTGCTTCTTCGATTACCACAGCCAGAAGCAGTTCTAAAAGTGCGAGTGGGAAAGGAGAGTAATGTGTAAATAATGTGTAAATAGCAAGTGAAAGCAATGGATGTTCAGTACATATGATTGAACAGTGCATTATAGTTTTATCTTACTGAAAGTGACAGTGACTAACATAGTGTAAGTGAAATAGAAGGGTAAATATTGAAAATACAATAGAAAATGTAAATAGTAATGTAAGTAATTAGTAATATAAGAATATGAGTACAAATACTTTATGTTATAACAGTGAAAGTGAATCCGTGGCTCTCTACGTATTTTACTGAATGAAAAATTGAATGACTTCAGTGACAATAAACTAATACTACTGAAGGAAACTTATGGAGAAAAACTCCAGATATATATATAAGTGTGATATAGTAATAGAAATATAAAGTGTGAGGGGTTTTATGAATAATAAATGACAGAGTACCAAGAGCGAACTAGCGCAGGTGCGAAGGTCATAAGCGCTCGTAATTTTCATTGCTTTCACAATTTTTTTTTTTTGGGAGTATGGATCCCAAACTACTTGAAAATCATAGAGTAGTGTTTATAGTGTCAATATCTGGCTGTGGTAATCATAATACGGGTTGTCGGGAAGTGTAAAGTGGAGACTTCGTTACCCAACTTCAGAGGTCTCCACAAGTCCTACGGTAACAGACGAAGGCTCAACAAACATTCCAGGAGAAAGCTGAAGGTATGTCCCATAAGCATATTTAAATTTAATATTCTAGGACTAATAATTGATTTTTGGCAAATATTTTTTGAGGGTCTGTTGGAGCCCGAATAACCCCGCTGGACATGCAAAACATTGGTAAACATGCCCGCGGTGTAGGGGTTAATGAGAAGATGGAGACCTCCTAGTGTTGCTCATGATACCGAGTGGGAGACTGTACATCAGGTGGTGGTTCCAAGACCCTATAGGCAAAAAATTATGTCCTTTGCTCATGACTCTAATTTAGCAGGTCACTTAGGGGTGAGGAAGACTGTCTCCCGCATCTGGCAGCATTTTTACTGGCCTGGAATCCGTCGAGATGTCTCCCGGTTCTGTAGGTCATGTCACACCTGTCAGCTAGTCGGTAAGAGCAATAAACCCATCCCTGCGGCTCCTTTGATTCCGCTACCTGTGTTTGAGGCCCCATTCACTAGTGTCCTTGTGGACATTGTTGGCCCTTTGCCTAAGACCTCTTCAGGCCACCAGTACATCCTCACAATGTTAGACATGGCCACTAGATATCCTGAAGCCATTCCCTTGAGAAATATTTCAGCTAAATTGGTTGTAAAGGAGATGCTAACCTTCTTTACCCGTTTTGGTCTCCCTAAAGAAGTGCAGTCGGACCAAGCCAGTAATTTTAATTCCAAACTCTTCAGACAAATCCTTAAGGAGTTAGGAATCTCACAGATCACTTCCTCAGCATATCATCCTCAGAGTCAAGGTGCATTAGAGAGGTATTACCAAACTTTGAAGAGTATGCTCAGAAAACTATGTGTTGATGAAAAGGAATGGGACAAGTGTTTGCCTTTCCTACTTTTTGCAACCAGAGAGGCACCGAGTGAGTCCTTGGGCTACTCCCCATTTCAGTTAATCTTTGGCCATGAAGTAAGAGGTCCTCTTAAACTCCTTAAAGAACAATGGGTCAAGGATGATGACCAAATTAACTTGCTAGATTATGTGTCAAAATTTAAAGAAAGACTAGCCTATAGTATGGAAGTAGCCAGGGCACACTTGGAGTGCTCTCAGGAGAAGATGAAGAGGTGGTATGACCACTCTAAGAAAGTTAGGCACAGCGTGTTTCACCCAGGTGATCAAGTTCTTGTCTTGCTTCCCATTCATGGTCCGCCTCTGCAGGCAAGTTTTGTGGGCCCTTATCTAGTGGAAAAGAGGGTAGGTGAAGTAAATTATGTCATTTTAACCCGAGACCAGAGGAAGGAACGAAGATTGTGCCATATTAATATGTTGAAGGAGTACCACAGGTGAGACGTGGACCCCCCTGGTGCTGCATGCATGGTGTCGGCTGTCAAGTTTGCGGACCCCCCTAGTGTTGCATGCGTAGTGTCGGCTGTCGAGTTGGCGGAGGACGAGGGCTGCCTTTTGATTTTGGACCAGATGACCAGTTGGAGAGAAAACCAGGAAGCTTGGAGCACACTGACTGATAAACTCTCCCACTTGACTGCAGAACGGTGTGCTGAGCTTGTTGCCCTTCTCAGGAAGTTCCCTGATGTCTTTCGGGACATCCCAGAACGGACGGAAGTGGCACAGCACGATGTGGACGTTGGAGATGCCAGCCCTATAAAGCAGTCCCCCTACCGGGCTTGTCCTCAGAAGCAGACCATCATTCGAGAGGAGCTGAACTACATGTTGCAGCAGGGGTTAATCGAGTCCTGTCAAAGTGAGTGGTGCTCCCCGGTCATGGTGGTTCCAAAACCCGATGGGTCACATCGCTTTTGTATTGATTACCATAAAGTCAACTCCCTTACCAAGACTGATACTTACCCACTTCCTAGAGTAGATGATTGTGTGTATGCGATAGGCAGTGCTAAGTTTATCACAAAATTAGATTTAATGAAGGGATATTGGCAAGTCCCACTCACAGAAAGAGCCCAAGAAATTTCCTGTTTTGTGGTTGGTGGCAGGACTTATAAATGTAAGGTCATGCCCTATGGTATAAAGAATGCTCCTGCCACCTTCCAAAGGCTGATGAATGATCTCACTAAGGATGTTGTGAACGTTGTTACTTACACTGATGATGTTATTTTTAGCAACACCTGGGAACAACACTTGAGCCAACTAGATGCCTTGCTTCAGAGACTGTCCTCTGCTAATTTAGTGCTTAATTTAGCTAAATGTGAATTTGTGAGGGCTCAAGTGCAGTACCTAGGTTATGTGGTCGGTTTAGGCAAAGTGAGTCCACCTGATGTTAAAGTTCAGGCCATAGTCAATTCCCCCCAACCCAAAAATAAGAGAGAGTTGCCACAATTCTTGGGTATGGTAGGGTACTACAGACGTTTTGTCTTGAACTTCTCTGATCTTGTAGCTCCCCTCACTGATTTGTTAAGAAAAGGATTCAAGTATGAGTGGAAGCCAGAATGTGAGGAAGCCTATTCTAAAGTCAAAGCCATCCTGTCAAGTCACCCAGTGCTTCAAGCTCCCAATTTTGATAAACCCTTTAACCCGCTGCGTTCCAGAGACGTGAATTCACGTCCTCACATGATGTGCACTCATATCTCGGAGACGTAAATTAACGCGGCAACATTGCAAGGACATTGCAAGGTCTCTAATTTGCACAATTTTCAATTTTCGCGAGTGATTTTTGGCACATATACACGAGACACCTTCCTCTACAAGATGCCAGGCAGGGACAATGCCTTACCCAGCATGCCCTCCTCCCCCCCTTGCATGACCTTTTCTCAGCAATTCACCTGTTATCAGTGACCTGGCCAGTAAAGCCATGTCATGCCACGGTACGAAATTCAGGGCCATAGTGATTCCCCAATCGATGACAATGTGGAGGACAAACATTAGACGAAGCAACAGTCAGAAATGATGATCAGGTAATGTGGCAAAAAAAGGTCAGGAATGGTGATGATTTAGTGAGTGAAACAATGCTTATAATGCCTATATTACTGTTTGAAAAGCAATATACTCTCGTACTACATATAAATTCGTACCAAATAAATAAATAAATACCGTTTATGAGTGGTGTAGAATAGTTATCCTCCCATTGAACTCGTTTTCTTTGCAGCCAGCCTGATAGAAAACCCTGTAAGGTAAGGACGTACTCCTACCTGGATCGAGTATTTTAATCCTCAGGTGAGCGATTTCTCTATGAATTCTCGATGTGTTTCACCAAAAGCGGATGTTTGAGCCAAAAAAAGAAAGGTCCAAAAAAGCCGGGACTGGGGCGTACCACTGCCCAGAAAACGTCGCGATGGGGCGGGTTAAATTAGCTGTTGATGCCAGTGGCCTAGGGGGTCCGGCGCAGTTTTGTTTCAGGATAATGATGAAGGCTTTGTGATGCCTGTGTCCTATTTTAGCAAAAAGTTCAATAAGGCCCAGAGAAAGTATTCAACTATTGAGAAAGAACTCCTTGCACTCATACTTGCCATTCAACACTTCTCTGTCCAGGGTCAGGTGATGTTGTAGTGTACACTGATCACCACCCTCTGAAATTTTTGTCCCGATTTAAGGACAAAAATCTTAGATTGACCTGCTGGGCCCTGTTTTTGCAAGCATACTCCCTTGATGTAAGACATGTAAAAAGTGTTAGTAATGTTTTAGCAGATTACCTGTCCAGAACTTGATTGTACAGTATCCAGAAATTTCCCCTTGGGAAATTTCTTCTCTCAGGAAGGGAGGTGTCACTGGCGTAGTTATCCCAGTAGCGAATGGGTGAAATAGAAATAGGATGATAATGAGAGGAGAGAGAAGCGAGCCTCAAGAACAGTAAATCTTTTTCTTATCAGTTTTGCTGCCTGTAAGGGTAAAACCAAGCGGTCACTTTTGCCTTCTCAAGTGATAACACACCAGATGTTTTTCTCACAAATTAAGCAGAAAGTTCCTCTTGTCCTTGAACTGTGGGTGTGACATAATGTTGGAGGAGCAAAGTAGGGATGTTTGCCCATTAGAAGCCTAAATGGCGCGTTTGTCACTTTCTTGAGGGCACACAATTGGTTCTGTGTGAAGTGTATGAGGCCCTCATTGGTAGCAGGTGGCTCTATTGTTTCTGTATGGACAGAGATTATTTTTAAGACAGCCTAGTGGTTAATTAGCTGAGAAAGGCGGAGTAAGTAACCTTTATAAGCTTCAGGAAAGTGTGAAGAGACAGATTTTTATCTCATTTTGTACACACACCCCTGTACACATCTGTACACATTTACTGTCACGTTACACTTTTGTCACATTGTGTTGCACTTTTCCCCAACACTACTCAATACGTGCCATTGATTACAAAACACACTGTTTGAGCACCATTTCCCATTTTTTATTCACTCCTCCATTGACACTAGTGTGTGAATTATATCTGGATTTAACCTTCGAAGTCTCCACGTTTCCTCGAGCTTTGTGAGTACTTAGCTTCCACTGAGTGTATTCTGGTAAGGTATGAAATAACTTGTTTTATATTTGTATCCTGAGGCCTATATGAATCCTCTCTTTTGTAAAACGAACCTTGGTTTCTTCTTTGGTTGTGTATGTTATAGTGTACAGTAAAGTTAAGTTAGTGTTTCTGCACACTTTATCTTACCCCTTTTGGTGCTTAATTAAGGGTTAAGAGTGCACCGTAATATACACCCCCATAACAATATATATATATATATATATATATATATATATATATATATATATATATATATGAGCCTCTGTGGTACAGTGGTAGAGTGTCCATTTCGTACACGGGTGGACCAGGGTTCGCGCCCCACCAGGGTAATAAACTTTGGGAGTGTTCACCTGGCCACGTACTGGACTGGCGGACACAAGGTGTGCTGTGCTTGAACCATTGTGGCTTACTGTAAAGTATGCTTGCACCCAGTCGGCTTGCGCGGGCCGATTACACTTGGTTCACAGACTTCACACACATCCAAAGCCACTCCAACACTACAGTTACACTTACAGGAACTTCTCACCCTACACACAATCTCTACCAGACAGCCTAAGCCACTTGGTAGAGATACATTGGCTGTATCGTCCCATCTTCGGTTGGGATAGGCCGCTCCTGCAGTGGATACTCAAACAGCTGATGATGATGATATATATATATATATATATATATATATATATATATATATATATATATATATAATATATATATGTGTGTGTGTGTGTGTAAAATTATTTCCGCTTTTTATAGTATATATATTTTAGACAGTGCACAGGAAAGTGTTGGGAGCAAAGATTTATAAGCGATGATGTGGAGGAGGAATACAAATAAATTCATGACAGGAGGTTACTTGTCTACCTGCACCACCCTGACACATTGTACAACCTGTATCTATCATATTCTGGTCCAGTGTTGTGAGACTAAAGTCGGAGTGGGGGTCATGTGTTGTGTGCAGGTCTGAATCCCCATGAGGTGACTGAGGGTTATTTGATCATTTAATGCCAGCTGTATGTTAGTCATTTGTCTTTAAATGTTGTTGACCACAGTGCCCTAGCCTTGTACTTCTACACCTTGTAATAGGTGACACGAAAATAAACGGTACACTAGCCTGCTGCTTCTACATCCTGTAAGAGGTAACGCGAGAATAACTGTTACCTTTTTTTCTGGTGGATGTAAAGTGTCTCCTCTGTGTGCTCCTGACAGGTATTATTAGTCTGAAGTGTACTGTTATTGCTCATTAGTGGACTGAACGTAAGGGTACATGCACGATGTATATATACATAATGTAAGCATGGTATGCCATAGCATACTTTGTCTTCTAGAGAGTTCGGTTATTTGTGAAAGTAAAAAAGAAATATGCAGTCCCATACTGTCCCTCCGTGGTCTAGTAACTCGAGGCTAGGCCGCCTTAGACCAGAATATTAAATGATGTGTGCAAGTAATTGGCCTTCTCCCCGGTGATATTATGTATCCGACTCTGAGCATCTCCGGTCATAGTATACGTCTGACCCGAGTTCCAGCAGTCCTTCATGGAACAACAGGTGGCTCCTAACACACCTTCACATATCACCACTTGGACACCGTCCGTACCTTTTCATGCTATGTCTGCTTCATTTAGAACTGGTATGATGGTATTGGCTGGGTTTATCTTTTTAAATGTCAGTGGTTCTGTATAAGAATTCTTTTGACAACGAATTTCTGTTCACCAGACGATTCCTTGTCCCAGTTCGGAATCGATCTTCTGTCTATCTGGACAGCAGACATATTCCCTACCAACTGATGAGTAGCCTATTTGAGAATCATATCAACATGTAGCACATGACGGCTTTCTGCCTGAGACCCACAGACCACCAAACCACCAGACTTAATTCAGGCATCACCAAAATTACGTTCGTCCTAATCCTTTGAAACGGTTATCACGGGAAGTTTCTTTTCATCTCGCTTCTGGCCTTCACACCCGCCCCTCTCACTTTTCAGGATATTCTGTGAGGTCTTCAGAGGGGATTAGACGAGACTTGGTCTGACTGAGAAAGTTGATTAGATACAGTAAATCGAAAGAGAGGAGAAAATGGGAGAAGAGGAGAAATACGAGAATGATGGAAGTAGGGAAAGACATCGAACAAGACAATGACCAACAATGCGGGAGATTATAGTAGGACTAATAATGTGACGAAATATGATGAAATGGTAATGAACAAGAGGAAAATGATGGTAAGCACACACACACACACGCACATACACAAACACACACAGACATACAATTAACCTTACATGAACACGAGGGATATTATTCCGCATGTAATTTATGACAGATGGAAAATAATATCAGGAGAAGTCCATCAGATTATTTCAGTTAATTGTACTGGGGGAAAAGATACTATTAATTTAGCTTATATCACATTCCCTTCAGTTTACTCCCAAACGCCACACACACCATTACTCCCCCACACCCATCACCCTACTACCAAATCCCTTACTGTATTCTCAAATGATATTCTCCACTGTCATCCCCTTTCATTACCGTACTTCCACGCTCCCTATTTGTTTTATCATATCATTCACTGTTTTCCCACGCTCTCAAGAGTTTTCTTATACGTTCAACAGTTCTTTATTCCACAATATACTGTACTTCCACACTCTCCATTGTTTCCCCACGTAATCCGGTCCCTGCTTTAGAGACCCGTATACATCTTCTTAGGAAGAGAATTTGACTGGTGATTTGAGTAAGGTATACCGCCAGCTTCAAAACAGTGTTAGGTGGAATTGCTAGAATCATACCATAAGTGAGAAAATGGTTTTCAAAATGGCAGCCACTGGGGCCTTTCAGGACTATAAAGACTTACAAAATCTAATAGAAATGTAGTACCTGGAAGACTTTTACGGGGTTTTCAGGCACGGCCGACACGATGGTGCCTATAGGAAATCAATATGACTTTGCATAGTACCCGAAATTCAAGATGGCCGCCATCCGAACCCTCCCCAAACAAATAAGTCTTGTATCTTTTGAAACATCGTGACTGGACGATTTTTATGTTAATTATGAGGTTTTCAGGCACTGCGGACACGATAGTACCATTAGTGATTCGATATCATCACGTTTGATACCCAAAATTAGAGATGGCCGCAAATAAGTAATGAAAACTTAAGCACAGAAAAATATAAATTTTATTCTGCACCCTACAGGTCACAATTTTACACCAATCGTTTTGAAAAAAAAAAAAAAATGCAGAAGGTAGATATCCAAAACATTGGAAGCCTTTTGTTTTTCATCAAAATCGGTCAAAGGCCTTAAGCTGGGTTGGGGCTGAAACCCCTCAATGACCGTGGGTAAATCGTCGAGACCAGGTGCCCGACCGAGGCACCATTTTTTCAAATTTCTAAAATCGAAATTTATTTTCTGATCAAATTCAAGAGAAGCGTCTGGCACACCTGACAATGTTAGCTACCTAAACCCATCCTGTGCTTCGCAGTGAAGCGCGAAAAATTTCACCAAATGACTGCCTACACGCCTGTGAAAACTTATCAGACACAATTGGATCCATCTTCCAAGTGCCCTGCCGATTGTTGTTTCACTGCTTGCCGGAATCGTAAAATTCGGCGAGCATGTTGGTCTGTTCGGAATGTTTGTCTGCCTGTCTGTATGTTTGTCTGCACCTTACAGGTCACAGTTTTGCGTCAATCATTCTAAAAAAAAAAAAAAAAAATCAAAAGGTAGTTATCAATGAACCCTTGAAGCTTGTTTTTTATTTTTTTTTATTTTATTATTTTTTTTTGGGGGGTCAAAATCGGTCAAAGGCCCCGGCCTGGGTGGGGGGTTGAAATTCCTCGATGGCCGTGGATCCGGAAATCGTGGGGACTCAATGCCCTGCCCTGGCGCCATTTTTTTTTTTTTTTTTCAGATTTTGAAAATCGAATTTTCTTCATACCATATTGAAGTGAAACGTCTGGTGCACCTGGCAAGCTCTCTGCCTATGGCAGTTTCATTTGTTTGTTTGTTTTTAAAAAGGATTACTCAAAAACTAAAAGAGAGATTTGGACCAATTGGTGGGTATATAGCCCATATCCCAGAGAACAATCGATTAACTTTTCAGACCGATCCGGATGGTTTGGAAATTACGTTGCCCTTGTCGGAGAGATGTGCTCCACTGAGTGCCCCTGTAGTTCTTCATAATTCTATTTCACACATCTCTGATGCAGATGAGAGTGGATTCTTCCTTCCTGTCTCTCCACTCCTGTCTCATTGCCCAACTCCAAATGACTCTTTCATTCAGTCGTTTTCATTATCCTTGTGGCTGTTTCATACCGCTTCACTACCCACTTATTTGTTGCATTGTCATGTCACAAATATTTTTCAAACATCCGTGGTGCACTTGCGAGTCTGATTCCATTTTCGTCCCATCTCTTTACTCTTTTTCCCCGCTTCGATTCTTCACATGTTTCATTTATTCAGTATTCTCCATTACCCTAATGCCTTTCTAATTTCCTTCAATTTAAAGTTTCTTCTTATGACATTTTCTTCTCACAGATTCTTCGATTAACTTTCACGTCACCCCTTCAAGATGATGTAGTCTTTTGTATCATGATTATTCTTTTCACTCTCTGTCACTTTGACAGCCTAGGAAGGACCTGACACAGTTATAGCCTTAAAATATCTCCTCTTGTTATCGTTGCAATGCTATATTTTCTTAACCCTGTCATTTCCTTCATCCCACCACCTTCATTGCTGTCTGCTTTGGTTACCATGTTTGTCTTTTACTCCCTTACTACACGAGACCTTCCCATAGTTTAATTAAAATGTCTGGCGAAAAGAATACAGTAGTTTTCGGGTAACATACGAGTACATAAACAGCATGTTGGTAAGAACATAATCGTTGATTGTAAAAGGAATTCAATCGACGGGTGGTATTATGTTGCATACTCAAAAAACCACACCCCATCGCAATAACAGTGCAGGAAACGCTCAAAGGATCATAAATGACAGCAACAGCAGAGAAGCAGCAGAAGAGAAAGGACGACAAATGATTACAAGCTGAAAGAATCAAAGCTTAAAACCAGAAAGTAAATGATTTACACAGCTCTTAAAGCCATCTAGAGAGACACACTGAACCACGTATTCAGGCAGGCTATTTCACAGCCACACACAAACATTCACAAAACACTTACTGAAGTGGTCGTCGAACAAAACAAAAAGGAGAATGGCTCCCAACGCACTCATTCCGCAGTTATGGTGCATCAAGTAGCAACATCAGCGCACCATGCCTGGCGTGACATGAGTTAGTTACTGTATTACACAACATGGACAGGGCTCCTGCTCTTTGACAGTGAGCCAAATCAGTGATGCTTGAGCAACTACATAAATTACAAGTCAATAAGAGGAAAATAAGTAGTCACCACAATACCTCAAACCGTAAAACACTACTCCTACAGTGGAAGAACAGTAACCTTAAACAAGCTAGTGCAACTTCAGTATTATCACACTAAAGAAGTTGGTATGTGTTGTAGAGAGCATTGGCTGGATGAAACCGCAATGTCGTTTATTAGTAATGATAAGCTTGGTAATTAACATAACTAAAGACAATTTAACATCTTCACCTCCAAGCGATTATCCTTTTCTTGAATATAATCTTTTAGCAATAAAAACCTGAAGTAAAACAGACTACAGTAATTCAAACGTAATGTATCAGGCATCTCGAAATGTAATGGACGTGAAACTGACTCGTTTGTTTCACTTTCAATATGAGGGACAATTTTCTCTGCTTTTAGCCTTTGTTTCTATTTGTAAAAATATATCTTATCATGGTACTCTATGTTAAAAAAATAAATAAAAGTATATAAAAGGCCAATGCTGATTCCCTCAAGATCTGATGTGGTGCAGCTTCTCAGAACACGTATTCAGGTCAGGTCTGGCTCCTCAACTTCACTTGGGCCACGAGAGCACCGTAACTTTATCCAAGTCGCTAATTAGTGTCTGAGTGTCGCTTGGTGCGACACTGACGTTCGTTGCATCCATTTTCCTATCTCCCATACTCCTCCCTTCTCATTCTTTCATCAGCTTTGTATACTGTCTCTGATCACTCGGCATATTTATGCAGTTTAATTTCCTTCAGTCGCTTCTCCTAATATCACTAATTTTTTCACATTAGCCCTCCTTCTGTGCACCCTCTCTCTGTTAACATCTTCATTGGGAGAGGTTCTTACTAAGCCGAAAAAAATCGTTTGTATGATTTAAGAAAATTTAAAATAAAATAACTAGATAATAAAGTCAAGCTGTGTATGTGTGTCTGTGCGTTTGTTCGTTTCTCTCACGAGAAAGGTAATAGATGTCGATCTAATTCTTGTAGCATTAGGGCTGGGTAAGTACACACACACACACACTCACACACACACACACACACACACACACAAAAGGCCAATGTGCACCACGCGGCGAAGCGAGATTTTCGGAAATATACACGCCAAAACATGAGAAAATCGGTTTTTCGACTGTTTTGTCAGAACTGGATACTGTGGGCTTCATAACGGTATGGAAACAACGATAATGGTATTTGCAAACATTTTGTGAGGCAAAAGCTAGTACTGTGGTTAGTCCCGCAAAATTTCTGCAGGCAAGCACTAGTAAGTACCGTATATAAAAAGTTCACCGAACTGATAGCGTTATTCATGTCTTGAAGTTAATCCTTTAGGAGCATTTTGATAAGCTATGTTTGTCACACCAACTTCCACTTAGATCTGTCTACTGAAGAATATACACATTCTTACTGTCACCTGACGATTCAACTTATCCTGAATAATACATTTCGTAGTGAATGGTTGATTATGATTGTTTCTAACTTTTCATACGATATGCGATGTTTGAAAAAAAAAAAAATCCTGGGGTACCTGGAGTAAAATAGGACCACTGTTATGATAGTCAATGGGTTAACATCATTCGTTGTCTCTTTCCTCCTCGCCTAATCCACCACAATATTTTTCACATATTTTTTTTTATCATACGTTACGTGCCTACAAATCCTCTTGTGAACAATGACGGCTCTTGTAAGTTTGCGTAGGATACCAAGAGATGATTTTATCTAAATACTGGACAGTAAAATGGCAGAAAAGAGTACCTTGTGTAACTTTGGCGCAATGACGTACTCGCATTAAGCGTTGGTGCAGCTAGACATATCCTTCAGCCTAATGGACACCTGTTGTAGTGAAGAGATTAGCAGGATGTATGGAATGCACTTCTATATCACTCCACGTACATAGCGGGTTATAGTCCGCGTTTTATTTTGCGTGATGATACGGGTGAATTTTAATTTCTACTGTCATATACAGGCTCATCGTATGTCATTACGTCACAAGGAAGACAGAAATGGAAACGACCAACTAAAATAAAACATGACATTAACAACAAATATACGCTAAAAATTATGGAAGTAGTATTCCTTGGTGAGAAAACAATGATCAAAGTCATGCACCTTCTGCACACCAAGTAATATTGCAGATGAAACTTGTTTACACAAATACATTTTTGTTGCACAATAGACTAGTCAGTAATTTTGTTCTTGTGATATGAGAATTATGAACTAAAAAAATATGCCATTGTCGGTGCTGTTAATGAATCAAAGGATACAGGAGAAAAAAGAGGGCTATATTAAAATATTAATGTGCTCCGGGTACTACAAAAGAGTGAGAAGGACGAAGGAACAGAGATAAAAAAGAGCTTGGGCAAAGACTACGGGAAGATTAGTCTGGGAATGTGGGGGAGGGGTGATGAAAAGGATTTTAGATCAGCACCAAAGAGATGAAAGAAAAATATTCCTCTACAAACTGACGGCTTCTTTCAAGGCATTGTGTTTTCAGAAGGTCTGTACCTTCTCTCTTTATTCTGCGTGTAGCGTGCATAACGGAAAGAAGTGGCCATTTGACTGAAGATGAACGTTTACTCGAAATTGACCAGTACAATACTGCACAAAGAATTACATATTTTATTTTTACTAAGAAACATCCAACAAGTGGCGACCCTTAACATTCTTAGTTCATTATTTTTCCAGGTCTTTGAAACTGTCAATAAACTATTCACCTATTCACAGTCAACCCAGTCATCTGTCTGTTAGTCTGTCACTGTCATTCACTCATACATTCATCCATCCACGTATCCATTAACATCTCTTTTCATCTGCCTGTCTACATGCATTTATCAATCCAGGATCAATCTATTATTATGTTCATGAATCTGTAATATACTGTCCTTATAAAAAAAAAACACACACAAAAAAAAACATTATTTTCCTTTCTAATATTTATCTTTCCCTCCTTTTTACGATCTGTCCATAAATCTGTCTCCCTGTCAAAGGAGACCAGGCTGGAAAGAAAATCAGCAAAAAGAGGCTGTTAAATGAATCATAAGGAAGGATAGCTTCTTGTGAGTAGTGGTCACTGAAAAACAGGGTAGTGTTATCATCATATGCGCTAGTATTGTTTGCACCTGTACCTATGCGGAACATAAAGCGTTGCTCAGATAATGTTGTGTTATTACCCATTTATCTCCTTAACCATCTGGTCGTCTAATGCATAGCTGGGATGGCGGTCAGGTCTTATATACTGTAGAGACTCGAGCAATCAGTACGCAATGGAACTTATTATCATGGTCTTTTTCCCTTAAATGTTTTGAACAACAGAAGCCTAGTCACAGTCACAGTCCTTTATATTTTGCAGGGGTGCACTATGCCAGTGGCCGTTACATTTGTTTCCATTATCAATGAAATAACACCGTGAAATTAACAAATAGGGAATGTTAAATATTGTTTATTACCTATTATTTTATACCCAAGTGTCCCAGTTCATAGTTAGCATTATCACCTGCATCCACAAATAATACTAATTTATCTGAGGAATGATTAAATTGTATTTTGTCATATCAACTTGCACTCACCTCTTTGCACTCAGACATACAACCCCATACCATATATTTCGCCAGTAATGCATCGCTCCACTATGATCACGTATTTTAATGTTTCTTAACCCCGTCATTCACTAAAGTTTCTTACTTTTTTTGAAGACCTCTCAAGGTAGATGTTATAAACAAAAACGAACAAATAAGCAAAACAAAATAGTGTTGTCTGAGACGGGTAATAAAGACCCTTCCCTCTTCATAACCAAACATCCTTTCCTTTACCCAGGTAAAGGAAACACCGATCTAAAGGACATGTAATTACCGGTTTACCTGTAATATGTTCTTCAGTGGGACAGCCGCCCTGCCTGACCTGCTAATAATTTGAAGGAGAAATAGCTCCAGCGTACCATTCCTCTCCTCTCCCTCATGTTTACGTCCCTCTGCCCTGATGCCTTTATTGCACCAGCACCATCCTCCCTCTCATACACACATCCACTCGATTTAAAACCCGCGATACCAGGTTTATCTTATCATTTATGGACTACCAATACACAATTTCCAAATAAAAATAAAGCAAAGTTGGATTTTCTAACATACTGAGCGATGGACTGTCTAAACCAACTGATCTTAAAAAGCAATGTGGCTTATGAAGCCTGTAAGTCATGGGAACACATTCATTATTGTGATGACGTGAGGGAAATTTTAAAGGCTGTAACTGTTGTGAGACAAAAGAAGAGCTGTACGATGGAGTCAGGAACGTGAAGTTGCGCTGAGAATGAAAGGAATGGTACTGGCGAGGATGGAAAATATATTAGTCATGTAAAGAAAATGAAGTTTAAAGGATCTATTTATCTATCTATTGCCAGATGCCTCAATCCCGTTTGGGGTGGCCACAAACAAATCGCCTCCAAGTCGCCCTGTCCCCCGCCATTTCACTGCCCTGCTCCCAACTCACACCCCCCCCTCTCATATACCTCTCCACCCCATCCCTGCATCTCATCCTCGGCCTCCCCCTCCCTCTTCCCCCCCTCCACCTCACTCACATACACTCTCTTCGTCAGTCTTTCACCCTCCATCCTCTCCACATGGCCTAACCACCTCAGTGTGTTCCTCATAACGCTTCCTATCACATCCACATCCACACCACAACGCTCCTTTATATCCTCATTCGTCAGCCTGTCTCTCCATGTGATTCCACAGGCTCCTCTTAAATAACTCATTTCCACTGCTCTCACTCTTGACCTGTATCCTTCCAACAATGTCCAAACTTCATTTTCGTACGTTAGAGTTGGTATCACAATACTCTCATGTAGTAACTTTCTCACTTCCATGCTCACTTCCCTGTTTCTTATCATCTAAGGAGCTAAGTGAAAAATATATAAGAATACTATATAATGGCTTGGGAGCGCAAGGCAGAGTGTGAATTTGTATTAGAACCATTACAATGCGCTGAGGGATACAGCATGGAATAGAAATGCGAGGGAGGACAATATGGAGAATTAAAAGACTAGGAACGGTAGCTGGAATCAGTGAGAGGCTGGGATTAATATCAAAAGCATGGGATCCACCATAAAGGTAATGTCAAAGTAGCATGATAAGCGAGAGACCCGTAAGGTTCAGATCACAATACAGTAGAACACAATCGAAGGGTTAAAAAACCTTCTCTACGAGGGTACATTCTGTAACGTAAGCAAAATCCCCAGACAAATGGCAACAGCAAGAAAAAATAATATTTCATGCCATCTTAACTGACGTAGTGGATGGAGATTTTTATTAACCCAGTCTGTATAGAGTTCCTCGTTTGTTGTTGTTGTAGGTGATCAATACCACACCGCCTGGCTTGTTTGTGTTTGTGGGATATTCGTCCCAGTTACCTGGGACACGGGCAAACAGAGAGCCCGTCAGAGGTGCGCACTACTTTGCGAACTTGCTTTAGCGAGGTGGGGGGTAATCCCTTACCGTAGTAAGTAATATATTTAACGGAGCATGGGCGACAATGCCAGCAGCGGCCCTAAAGACATCACCAGATCGGACTAGGGCCGAGTCGAGGTCAGACCTGAGCCTGGTGGTGGCTGGGCAGTCCAGAAGATAATGAAGAAGGGGCTCCTCACAGCTTGCCAAGCAATGTTCACACGGGTCTGGCTCCATACCCACAATTTGCTTGTAGCAAAGAAACCCAAGACGCAATCTTCGAAGACGGACTACAATAAAATTAGGTACTCGTAGTCCTGGGGGGAGCAACAGGAGAGAATACGACGTGGCATTAGCATACCATTTTGCAGAGCAAGAGCCCTCCGTGACCCAGAGCTGATGGTCCTCTAGGGATAGTCTTCCTATGGTGGCAGTGAGAGTGCGGATGAGGTGCGAGGGACTAGGGCGTAGTGGGAATGAGATGTCTGGGAGATTGCAAGCTGAGCGCGCAGCGTCATCAGCACGCTCGTTGCCACTAATTCCCACATGACCCGGGAGCCAGTGAAGGTTAATCGTTGCGCCCCTATGGACAAGAAGTGATGCAAATGTATGAATCGCTGTTAGGAGAAAGACGTTGTCATGCAGCGAGAAGGATCGTAATCTCTGAATGGAAGAAAGAGAGTCTGTGTGGATTATGACTCGATTGCGACGATGGTGGTGAGCATGGCGCAATGCACCCAGGATGGCCGCAAGTTCCGCCTGGAAAGCGGATACACCTGAAGAGAGTCGCCAAGCTTCCACTATTTGCCCAGAGACAAAGGCCGCTCCAGCTGCGCCATTAGGGGAAACAGAGCCATCAGTGTAGTAGATGGCTGAGTCTGGTGAGGCCAGAGCTGCCACCCTACTGAGACCCTCCTGGCGAAGGAGTGCTGGAATTGAGGAGCGGGGTTTAGCCTCTGATGGACCAATAATATTAAAAAGAGGAGGATCCCATGGCGGTGGATCAACGTATCCAGGAAAGGGAGAGTCGGGATCTTGACAGAGGCTCGCAGCAGCTCCCAATCCATGGATGGCAGCGGCCGTGGTGCGGGCCCAGTCACGCTGAGGGGCCGGCTCGGGTGGGCGGCAGAGAAGGCGTTTTAGGAGGGCAGAGACAGGCAGGTGAGGCAGGCACTGGATCAGCTTCAGGGTGACAACTGCCGCTCGCAACACAATGCGATGGGCCAGAGACGGCAGCCCACCCTCCATACGCAGATTGACCAGTCGGGTCCAGCGTGGAGCACCCAGCATAATGCGGAGGGCATCATTCTGGATGACCTCCAGAGATCTAGCGACTGGCGGAGCAAGGCCCGTCAAGCAGTTGGCGCTGTAGTCCACCAAGGATCGGACTGCGTGTATATAAAAAGTCCGTAGGACGGAATATGATGCCCCCAAACTCCGCCTGGACAGATAGCGGAGAGCAGCCATGCGGGTGGATGCACGCTCCCTCAGGTACCGAACATGGCAGGCAAAGTTGAGACCCGCGTCAAGCCAGACCCCCAAGTACCGATGTGCAGTGACCATGGAGAGCTGATGGCCACCAAGTAGCAGTGGAAAGTCTGGGGGGCAGAGTCCAAATGGCAGGCACTTGGTCTTCAGGAAGTTAATTTTTAGGCCTAACTCGGCACACTTGGTATGGAGCCGAGAAAGGGCCAAGTCTGCCTGTCGAAAACAATCCCGTCTAGTAAAAATGAGGGCAAGATCGTCTGCATAACAGAGGAGGGTGACGCCAGGCCCATAGTCGATGGTTAAGAGCCCCTCCATAAGGATATTAAACAGGAGGGGGCTTAGTACGCTCCCCTGGGGCGTGCCATTAAAATGTGTGCAAAAGTGTGAGAGGTGCCCCTGGAATCTGACCCCTGCAGAGCGATCCACAAAGAAGTCCCTGATCCAGGATAAAAGCCTGCCTCCCACACCCCTGTCTGCAAGGGCAGCCAAAATAACTGTAGGGCTGGCTAGTTCAAAAGCCTTTTCCAGGTCGAGGAAGACGGCCATCCCCTTTCCCCCTCTCAGTTCCCCAAGGAAAGACGCGAGGCAGTGAGTGGCACTCCTACCATGGTGGTATGCGAAGATCCTTGGGTGCAGTGGTCCCAGCCGCCAAGCGAGACGAGCCCGCACAACCCTCTCAGCCGTTTTAGCAATACAGCTAAGGAGGGAGATGGGGCGCATGGCGGTAGGATCATGAGGCTTGGGAATCGGGTGAATAACAGCCGCCTTCCACGACCTTGGCAGACGCCCCTCAGACCACGAGAGGTTGATCAGATCAAGTAGGCGCTCGCTGCCGCAATCCCCAGCGTGTGACAGGAGTGAATATGTGATTCCGTCCAGTCCAGGCGCAGAGTCCCCCCTGTGGTGCAGTGCTTTTTGAACCTCCCCGCTGGTGATGGGACAATCAGCTGGGTCTGGCCTATCACAGGCAGCCTGAACTGCCGTGGCACGAGCGGTGCTTAGCTGAGCCTGCAGAATCTGGACGGATTGCGGGAGATTGCTTGAAGCAGAGCTATCCGCGAAGTGCTGAGCGAGGCGGCTGGCCTCTGCAGCAGGATCAGGATGCGAGGGCGGCCGAGGAGGACGTGGATCGGAGATGGACCTGATTCTCCTCCACATCTCCCTGAGTGTGGAGTGAGCATCTAGGGTACGACACCATCCAATCCACGCCTCCTCCTTGAGGCGGCGTTTCTCCGTGGTGACGTGTCGCGTGACAGCCACCAGGTACCGACGGTGTGGCGATGTGCGACGCCGTCGGTACTGCCTGCGTGCCGCATTTAGCCGCCGGTTCAGTTCCTTGACCCTGTCGCAGTAAATCCAGCCGTCCCGATAGCACCTCGCGGATCGACTCTGCAGGGGGATAGCAAGAGAGGCAGCCTGTGAAAAAATACGCGCCACCTGATCTGCTCGTCTCTTGAGGTCTGAGGCGGGAGGAGATGCAGCAAAGGCCCCAGCTAAGGCCTGTGCAAAAGCCGCCCAGTCGGCCCTACGGAAGTCCCACCGCAAAGGAGGGGGCGGCGTCGGTGGGAGTGGAGCAGTTGGCAAAGTGACCTCTAGGGCAAAATGATCACTGGCGAGGTGTCGGTGCAGCGACCATGTTGCCGAGCCCGCAAGGGGGGAGGACACAAACGCCAAGTCCAGACGCCCCCCGTCAATGTGTGTGGCCTCGGTGGTGTCGTTTAGTAGGGAAACATCACCCACCTCCTCCAGTATTAAAGAGATGTGTCGTCCTGCATCGTTGGGCCGAAGAGGCGAAGAGAGCAGGGCGTGGTGGGCATTGAAGTCGCCCCCAATGTACACAGCTCCCCTGGCAGCTTGGGAGAAAAGTTCCCCCAACTCCAGGGTGCTCCTCTGGCTCCGGTATACATTGTATACCGTCAGGGGCGACGTCGCCAGATGGAGAACCACGCCCTGAACCTCCACATCAGGTCCACAGAAAGGAGGGGGCTCACAATCCGTGCACGCGATGTGGTCCCGGACCAGAACGGCACATCCCCGTGTAACGCCACGAATATACGGGAGGAGATGGGTGGTGTATCCCGAGAGATGGAAAGTGGAATTGCCTGGGAGCAAGGTCTCCTGCAGGAGAATGACATCAGGGTGGTCCTTGGCGGCCGCTTCCTGCAAAAGGGGGAGCTTGCTCCGTGCTCCCAAGCAATTCCACTGGAGGAGCCTGAGAGAGCGGTCTACTGGCCGTCCGGCGACAGTTGCGGACGGTCGTTCTCCTTCAGCAGTGGTGAGGCCCTCTCCATCACTCTGGACCCTGATGGTGTTAGGGTTTGCCCCAAACGAGGACGCTGACGAGGCAGCTGTGCGGTGGAAGACAGAGCTTTGGGAGGTCGTGGCTTTACCCTCTTGGACGGGCGAGCTGTCCTGTGCGGTGTGGGACGGGGTCGCCCTGCCGAACGAGCTGGGCGGCGAGGGGACAGAGGAGCACCTAGGCTCGCCATCTTCCTTGCGATCGCCTGGTCCACTAGGCGATTGGCTGCTTCGGCAAGGGGCTCTGTTGGGAGAGGGATGTCGAGGGTTAAGGCCACGGTTTTGGCTAGGGTCAGCGCCAGCTCTGTGGCAAAGGTCCTGAGCTCCTCCGTTGTGAACGAGATCACTGGAGGAGCAGGAGCGGTTGGTGGACTTGTTGTGGAGCCAGGCGCTGGTGGCGGAACAGTCAGTGGTTGTCTGGTCTCTGCAGTCGGAGGTGGTAGCGATACAGGCGGCTGTTTGTGGTGGACCTCGGCTGTGGTCTGGACCACAGTCAGAGCTGAGGGCAATGGAGGGAACTCCTGGTCGCTGAGAGGTGGTGGGCGCTGGATGAGAGGGCGGCGCTGTTGGCCCCAGATGAAAGTGCCAAGGGGAGCTGGAGTAGCGCTGGCGGCCTGGTTCTCCTGCACAAACGCTACCTGCCTCTCCCGACCCTGGTTCACTCGGTGAACCCTCGCGGGGCAGCTGGGGTGCCAGGCGTGGTGTCGCCCGGAGCAGTTGGGGCACTTGGCCGCAACTGGTTGTTTCTCCTTGTACCGCTGGAGGCACTCGGCCGTGTCGTGGCCGCCACTGCACATGCCGCAGATGACGGGGCGGTTGCAGTTGGCACGGTGGTGCCCGTAGCGCTGGCAGCGGTAGCAACGGAGAGGCTCCGGGGTGAAGGGGCGAAGGTGATACGTTCCCCAGTTCCCTAGGTCGATGGAAGGGATCAGAGGACCCCGCAGGGTAACAACGACCTGACGAGTCTCTTCCCGGGTCCGCGTTTTCTGGCAGCGGGTCGCCTCTTCGACCTGAGGGTGGTGAAGGAGGATCTCCAAAGGCATTCTCAAGGGGTAACCCATGACAAATGCCTTCGTCGACTGTTGGCCGGGCGTCAGCTCGACTAGTTTCAAAGGGCAGGCCTCGTCCTGCATAGCTGATCTCAAGAGGTCGTAGGCTCCCTCGTCCTTCGGCACTAACACCGAGCTGCCATCTCGACCTATCAGGTTGGAGCAGCGTAGCCCTGGCAGGTGACGCTCTAGTGCAGCCACGGCGTCGTAGCTCGTCGCATGGCCGTCCTGTACCGGCACACGGAAAGCTGGAAATGCAGAGCGGGGAGGCGGACGCACAGCTACTGACACGGAGGGACGAGCAGCAGTGGGATCCCTGAGGGGAGGCCCAGTGCGTACTGCCGGAGAAGGGCCGTTTCCCTGGCGAGCACGCCTCGATCCCTTGCGTATCACGGGGGTGAAACCCTCATCTTCCTGCAGAGCGGGATCAGCAGAGGGGGGGAGCTGAGTCGCAGCAGGAGCCTCCGAAGTGCCCTTGGTGGAAGAGAGAGATGGTGGAGCAGGTGCAACCTCCTCCATAGCCTCATGTCGGCGGGCCGCCTTGGCAGAGTGGGTAGAGTCACCACGCAAGCGAGGTGCCACTCTCGTAGATGTTGGTGTAGAGGGGTTAGCGCCCGCGGCCTCGTGAGCTGACGAGAGGGAGCTTGAGTCAGAGCAGTGACGCTCCCTCTTTGTGCCTGTGGCAGGGCACGGGATGGAGGGCCTCGACTGAGGAAGCGGGAGGCGGGAATGCCCCTGGGGCCTAGGGATGCTGGATCCCTTCATGCTCACCGGAGCAGGCCAAAAAACTCGGTCAAAAGCACACACACACACACACACACACACCTCACACACACAACCACTCAGAAAAGACAAGCAAACAAAAAACCTCAAAAGTGGCCAGGTCCCTACAGTGACGGGCAACCTATGCTCCCCGCCCTCTAAAGGGCGATGGGAGGCCCCGCTTCTGCCCCTTTCGGGTCTTCCCTAGTCTAACAGAGCCGCCCTCACCGCCTCCTATAACCAGGCCCTAAAGGCCCCCCTTCATGGAAGTGCCCTAACGGCACCCCTTCAGGGTTCGGCGTCGTACTACGGTGAGGGACACTAACGGCAGGCCAAAAAAAAAAAAAAAAAAAAAAAAAAAAAAAAAAAAAAAAAACACCCACACACTCAGTCACAAACACACACACACTCCCACTCACACCCAGGCAATCTGAGACTAAGTCACAGAAAAAACCTGTAAAGCAAAGGAAAAGCTTCCTCAGTGCCAGAGACTAAGTCAAAACTGGCCAAAAAACGAGGAAAAACAGGCGAAATGCTTCACGAGTAAATGAACCAGAGTTCAGAGCTCGAGAGAAATCGGCCAGACCTCCTCACCCGACAGAGTCTGAGCTAGGAGTGACCGCCTGGCAGAGCACCTCCATCAACTGCAAACAAGAAATCACTCATATAGGTCCCGTGCAGCTAATCGTTGTTACCGCGCGGCTGACAACGCCTCTCCACAGCGAGGCGCTGAGAATAGGGTGGAGCTTTGGTTCCTTGATGGATGCTGCATTTGCGTCTTCCTACCAAGTTATTAGGGACATCATAGCAGGCTCCACTTCACTCCATATTTGAGTAAATGACTGTCATCTACCTTTATAAATGGTTTTCTGGGTTACAGAAAACTATTTGGCTTGTCACAGAGTGTAGAGTTACGAAAAGCGGAAAGAGGAGTAATAAAAAGTGTTAGAAAGAAAAGGGTCCAGTCTGAAAACAGGAGGGCAGAAATAGAGATGGTATGAGAAAAGGGATGAAGAAACAGGCAATATTACATCAAGTGACTGGATGCTGGTTGCCACCAGCTACAACCATTAGGGCTTTATAAGCTTCATGGACTATGTGATAGAGCCTTGATGGACTATGTGGTTGTGTCTAGGAATGTAATAGGAAGATTGTTGGATGTGAGAGTTCTGAGAGGGGAGGGTGGAGGTATGTCTGACCACTACCCGGTGGAGGGAAAGTTAAGAGTAGG
This sequence comes from Coenobita brevimanus, assembly GCF_032717465.1. NCBI lineage: Eukaryota > Metazoa > Arthropoda > Malacostraca > Decapoda > Coenobitidae > Coenobita > Coenobita brevimanus. The sequence goes on along the minus strand of NC_137022.1, from coordinate 5,748,784 downwards.
TAAGAGATGGGTGAGAGCTAGGAGGGTTAGGTGTTGCAGGGAGGTTTTGAAAGTGAGTGAGTTGGATAAAAGAGAGAAAAGGATAGAGTATCAGGAGAAATTGAAAGATGAGTGGAACGCAGTGAAAGATCGGGAAAATGGCAGCGTGGAGGAGGAATGGCAGTTGTTTAAGAGTGCTGTGGTGGGGCATGCAGAAGAGGTGTATGGTGTGAGACGTGTGGGTGGTGGCGTAAGAAAAGGAAATTATGGCTGTGGCTGAGAAGAGACGTGCATATGAAGTGTGCCTGCAGAGGAAGGATGAGATGTCATATGAAAGGTATAAGGAAAAGAGGAATAGAGTGAGAAGGGCTGTGCGTGATGCTAAAGTGGCAACAGATGAGAGGTGAGGTAGGCGGCTGACAGAGAATTTTCAACAGAATAAGAAAATGTTTTGGAAGGAGGTGAAAAGGGTGCGAAAGGGAGAGTCTGGGAAGGAAGAACGAGTAAAAGCAGAGGATGGAAGGATGTTAATTGAGATGGATCCAGTAAGGAAGAGATGGACAGAGTATTTTGAAAGATTGTTAAATGTAGAGGAGGAAAGGATGGCTGAGATTGTAGCAGATGGAAGGGTGCAAGGAATAAATGTGTTGGGAGAGTTGAATGATTTAGGAGAGGGAGGGGATGCGTTGATCAAGTGTTTGCTGTGAGACAAGTGTGTGAAAAGTATTTAGCGAAAGGCAAGGATGTGTTTTGGGCATTTATGGATTTCGAGAAAGCGTATGATAGAATTGATAGGGAGGCTTTGTGGACTATTTTAAGATTGTATGGACTTGATGGTAGGTTACTAAAAGGGGTGAAAAGTTTTTATGTAAATAGTAGAGCGTGTGTAAGAGTGGGAAATGCTGTGAGTGATTGGTTTCCCGTGAGAGTGGGGCTGCGACAGGGATGTGTGATGTCGCCTTGGTTGTTTAATATTTACATGGATGGTTTGTAAGGGAGGTGAATGCAAAAGTTTTAGGTGGAGGTCTGAGTCTGGTGAATGTTGATGGTGGAGAATGGAATCTGAAGCAGCTGCTGTTTGCAGATGATACTGCACTGGTGACTGATTCAGAGGAGAGATTGAGACAGTTGGTAGAGGAGTTTGGAAGGGTGTGTGAAAGGAGGAAATTGAAAGTAAATGAGAATAAGAGTAAAGTGATGAAGTGTACGAGGTTGATAGATGGTAGGGGGATGCATATAGTTTTGAATGGTGAGTTGCTTGAGGAGGTAGATTGTTTTAAATATCTAGGGTCACATGTTGCTGTGGATGGAAAAATAGATGCAGAAGTGAAGTTTAGAATAAATGAAGTAGGAAAGGTGCTGGGAGGAATGAAAAAAGTGTTTAAATGTCGTTCGCTTAGAATGGATGTAAAGAGAAGGCTGTATAAGGGTGTTGTGGTACCGACTGCGTTATATGGGGCTGAAACGTGGAATATGGGTGTAGCAGAGAGGAAAAGTTTGAATGTAATGGAGATAAGGTGTCTGAGGAGTATGTGTGGAGTGACGCGTATGGATCAGGTGCGAAATGATGAAGTGCGAAGGAGAACTGGAGTTGTTCGGGAGATGGCTGGGAGAGTTGAGCAGAGGATGTTGCGATGATTTGGGCATATGGAGAGAATGGATAATGAGCGATTGGTGAAAAAGATAACTAGATCTGATGTGAGAGGTGTAAGGCTGAGAGGAAGACCACGAATAGGATGGATGGACAGTGTGAAGAGAGCGCTGGATGCGAGAGGGATGTCTTTTGAGCAGGGAAGAGTGGCTGTGCGTGACAGAAATAAATGGAGAGAAATTGTGAATGAATAAGTGATGACGCAGCCCTGAGGGGATATTCTCCCGCATTTGGTCTGATCAGCTAGTCAGGTCAGGTGCGGGTAAGGGGATGGGTCTGTTATGATGTGGCAGGGGTAAACCAGTTCTGCTGTCGGGCCCTGCTGCGGATGTCACTGATTGCATTGCGCAGTTGACCCTTGTGCGGTGTGGTGCGGTGAGGATCTGTCCGTTCTCCCCTTTGGGGCTAAGATGCGAATGAATGTGTTTGAATGGATGAGTAAATGGGGAGTGTGTCGTCCTGTCTCGGCTACCTCCTTTTCCTTGGGGAAAGCAGCCTAGGTATATTGATAGATAGATAGAAACATACTTTCTCATTTTTTTATTACCACTTCTTTCCACTTCAGGTAGCTCAGCGCTAAGCGAGTAGCCTAATGGTTTCATGAAACCCAGGAAACCTTTTGCAAAACTCGAGGTTACCCTATAACCAAATTATAGGGTGATATGGAGCTTACTATCGTGCCCCTGTTATTTGGATGGAGAGACGCAAATGCCTGGCCCAATCAGGACCCAAACCTCCGTATTCTTACCCGCATCTCGTTGTGCGAGACGCTGTCGACTTTATGGGAACATCACTTCTGTGCATGTCATACCCTGCAAAGTGATTACTTGCCTGCGGTTGATGAGTCTGCTCGGCCATACAGACCGAGGTCAGACAACAACAATTGGTGCCAGGTAAAACAAACCTCGCCCGACAGCGGTAATTATATTTTCAGCCATTTGACTTTTTAAGGTCTCTCAAGGTCAAAGATCATGCTGCCAAATGGAAACCCATATGAAACTTCCTGTATCTTGATAATGGTAAATATCTCGATCTTCAACTAGTTTCGAGTTATAGCCTCCTAAATATCCGTAACCTTGAGTTTGACCTTTCAAAGTCACTTAAGGTGAAAGGTCATGGTACCGATTAAAGACACATAGGGGACTTCCAATATGCTGATAATAGTAAATGTATTTCAACCTGTTTCGAGTTGTAGCCCCCGGAAGAGACGTGACCCTGAGTTTGACCTTTCAAGGTCATTTAAGGTCAAAGGTCATGGAACCAATTAAAGCCTATATGGGACCACCTATATCTTAATATTAGCAAACATCTACTTGCAACCAGTTTCAGGTTACAGCCCCCTGAAGATCCGTGACCTTGAGTTTCACCTTTCAAGATCACTCAAGGTCAAAGGTCTTCGTGCCAAATGTAAGCCAGTATGACAGTTCATGTATACTGACAATAGCAAATAGCTCTATCTTCTACCAGTTTCAAGTTAGAGCTCTCTGAAAACCCGTGACCTTGATTTCGACCTTTCAGGGTCACTCGATTACCTTTAAAATCTAATCACTCCTTTTAATGCCAGTGCCCACTTATCCTGAAAGTTTCATGTAATTTCATTCCTCCATTTTTCCGTAATGCTGCTAACAAAGAAACAAAGAAGCAAATAAACAAACTCGGCCAAAAACAATACAGTACCTTCCCGGACTCTGTCCCGGGCGAGGTAACAACAACAACATGCATTAAGAATGCACAGATACTAACACACAGCAAACACCAGAATATGCAGACTAACAATCAGACAGGAAGGGAGATGAAAATGACGCAGCTTATCCTCACAGACATACGGCACATAGTGTACTAAAAGCAGCCATACAGAAACTCGAATGCAGAACACAACCACACACAGCAGAGAACAACGGCACAGACTTCGATATACGTTTACTCTGCCAGCCAGTGATCACACACACACACACACACACACACACACACACACACACACACACATGATGCGATGAGCTGCAGTACAGGAGTCACCGTCCACACTGGCGTCAGTAATATTTCTATTATTTCAGTAATTTCAGAGCTATAAAATGACGCTCACCTACATGCAACAGGCAGTGACGATTAACTGCTGTAAGAGTTAATGAAAGGGAATATTCATAAAAAACAATCAACGACTCACTCCACCCATTTCCGAACATCATTAGTGACAAAACACCAATGACAAGATGAGCAAAACTAGGAATGCAGAAGCTAATGGGAATGAAACAGAGCATGTCTCTCGTTAAAAACCTAAATTACTTAAAAAAAAAAAAAGGATAACCATTGCAGCATTGAAAAGGACGTAAATTTAGAAAGTAAGATTTTTCTCCCTTTCAGTTTTTTCACCTCCACCATTGTATCCTGACATGTGAGTTTTGACACGTCGTTGATTACCTGCATCTATTATTATTATTATTATTATTATTATTATTATTATTATGCAGGTGGCTCGGAAATGGCTGGGAGACGGAGGGATGTGAGAAGAGAGGAAGAAATCGGTAGGGTGGAAGCTGTGGAAGCAATGAAGAAAGTCAAAATGGGGAAAGGCCCAGGAATTGATGGAGTGTGTGGTGAAATGCTGAAGCATGGGGGAGACATAGTAGTAGAATGGATGTGGAAGATGTGCAGATTGGCCTGGGAGGAAAGTAGAGTCCCGGAGGATTGGAAGTCAGGTATTTATTCCCCTATATAAGGGACATGGGGAAAAAGAAGTATATGGTAATCATAGGGGCATTTGTCTTCTAGGTGTAACAGGAAAAGTATATGGTGTGATACTTACTGACAGAGTTAGAGAACTAACAGAGGAATTAGTTGGAGAATAACAGGGAGGTTTTAGGAAGGGATCAGACATTCATTCTTAGATCTTTAATGGAAAAGTGTCTATCTATCTATCTATCTATCTATATACCTAGGCTGCTTCCCCCAAGGAAAGGGAGCTAGCCGAGACAGGACGACTCACTCTTCATTTACTCATCCATTGAAACACATTCATTCGCATCTTAGCCCCAAAGGGGAGAACGGACAGATCCTCACCGCATCACACCGCACAAGGGTCAACTGCGCAATGCAAGCAGTGACATCCACAGCAGGGCCCGACAGAAGAACTGGTTTACCCCCACCACATCATAACAGACCCATCCCCTTACCCGCACCTGACCTGACTAGCTGATCAGACCAAATGCGGGAGAATATCCCCTCAGGGCTGCGTCATCACTTATTCATTCACAATTTCTCTCCATTTATTTCTGTCACTCACAGCCACTCTTCCTTGCTCAACAGACATCCCTCTCGCATCCAGCGCTCTCTTCACACTGTCCATCCATCCTATTCGTAGTCTTCCTCTCAGTCTTACACCTCTCACATCAGATCTAGTTATCTTTTTCACCAATCGCTCATTATCCATTCTCTCCATATGCCCAAACCATTGGAACACCCTCTGCTCAACTCTACCAGCCATCTCCCGAACAAATCCAGTTCCCCTTCGCACTTCATCATTTCGCACTCGATCCATACGCGTCACTCCACACATACTCCTCAGACATCTCATCTCCATTACATTCAAACTTTTCCTCTCTGCTACACCCATATTCCATGTTTCAGCCCCATATAACGCATTCGGTACCACAGCACCCTCATACAGCCTTCTCTTTACATCCATTCTAAGCGAACGACATTTAAACACTTTTTTCATTCCTCCCAGCACCTTTCCTACTTCATTTATTCTAAACTTCACTTCTGCATCTATTCTTCCATCCACAGCAACATGTGACCCTAGATATTTAAAACAATCTACCTCCTCAAGCAACTCACCATTCAAAACTATATTCATCCCCCTACCATCTATCAACCTCGTACACTTCATCACTTTACTCTTATTCTCATTTACTTTCAATTTCCTCCTTTCACACACCCTTCCAAACTCCTCTACCAACTGTCTCAATCTCTCCTCTGAATCAGTCACCAGTGCAGTATATCTGCAAACAGCAGCTGCTTCAGATTCCACTCTCCACCATCAACATTTACCAGACTCAGACCACCTAAAACTCTTGCATTCACCTCCCTTACAACACCATCCATGTAAATATTAAACAACCAAGGCGACATCACACATCCCTGTCGCAGCCCCACTCTCACAGGAAACCAATCACTCACAGCATTTCCCACTCTTACACACGCTCTACTATTTACATAAAAACTTTTCACCCTTTTTAGTAACCTACCATCAAGTCCATACAATCTTAAAACAGTCCACAAAGCCTCCCTATCAATTCTATCATACGCTTTCTCGAAATCCATAAATGCCCAAAACACATCCTTGCCTTTCGCTAAATACTTTTCACACACTTGTCTCACAGCAAACACCTGATCAACGCATTCCTTCCCTCTCCTAAAGCCACACTGCTCATCACTAATCACTCCCTCTGTACCCTCTCTAACTCTCATAATTAACACTCTACCATACACTTTACCTACAACACTCAACAGACTTATACCCCTAAAGCTAGTACATTCATACTTATCACCCTTGCCTTTATACAACGGGACCACACAAGCACTTGCCCAGTCAATTGGCACCATACCTTTCTCAAAGCACACATTCAATAATCTTACTAACCAGTCAACAATAGTCACTCCACCACCCTTCAGGCATTCCACAGCACACCCATCCATACCTGCAGCTTTCCCTGTTTTCATCTCCTTTACTGCCTTCTCCACTTCCTCCTTCGTGATCAAAGAATCATTCAACTCTCCCAACACATTTATTCCTTGCACCCTTCTATCTGCCACAATCTCAGCCACCCTTTCCTCCTCTACATTTAACAATCTTTCAAAATACTCTGCCCATCTCTTCCTTACTGCATCCATCTCAATTAACATCCTTCCATCCTCTGCTTTTACTCGTTCTTCCTTCCCAGACTCTCCCTTTTGCACCCTTTTCACCTCCTTCCAAAACATTTTCTTATTCTGTTGAAAATTCTCTGTCAGCCGCCTACCCCACCTCTCATCTGCTGCCACTTTAGCATCACACACAGCCCTTCTCGCTCTATTCCTCTTTTCCTTATACCTTTCATATGACATCTCATCCTTCCTCTGCAGCCACACTTCATATGCACGTCTCTTCTCAGCCACAGCCATACTTACTTCCTCGCACCACCATTCACTTCCTTTTCTTACACCACCACCCACACGTCTCACACCACACACCTCTTCTGCATGCCCCACCACAGCACTCTTAAACAACTGCCATTCCTCCTCCACGCTGCCATTTTCCCGATCTTTCACTGCGTTCCACTCATCTTTCAATTTCTCCTGATACTCTATCTTTTTCTCTCTTTTATCCAACTCACTCACTTTCAAAACCTCCCTGCCACACCTAACCCTCCTAGCTCTCACCCATCTCTTACCTACTCTTAACTTTCCCTCCACCAGGTAGTGGTCAGACATACCTCCACCCTCCCCTCTCAGAACTCTCACATCCAACAATCTTCCTATTACATTCCTAGACACAACCACATAGTCCATCAAGGCTCTATCAACAACCCTTCCACCCTCCTGTCTCACCCATGTATACTTTTAAATATCTTTCTTCTCAAACAGCGTATTCCCAATCACCATCTCTAGCTCAGCACACATCGCTATCATTCGTTCCCCATTTTCATTTCTTCCAGGCACACCATGCATACCAACTACGCCTTCAACTGCTACATTTCCCACTCTAGCATTCAGATCTCCCATCATTACCACATTCACATTCGCTCCAAAATTCTGCAGACACTCTTCAACATCATTCCGGAAAGACTCCCTCTCTTGTTCATCCCTTTCACTACCAGGCCCATATGCACTCACAAACACCCACAACTCACGTTCAAATTTCGCTTTCACCCACATCAGTCTCGATGACACCTCCTTCCATTCAATCACACACTGCTGTACTTCCGGACTCACTAACAAGGCCACACCTTCTCTTGCCCTTCCTCTATCAACACCTGACAATCTTCCATTCACACTTCCAAACATAGATTCCCCCTTCCCTTTCATCTTCGTTTCACTCAAAGCTAACACATCCAACTTTCTTCTCACAAACATTCTCCCAATCTCCTCCCTTTTAGCCTCAATTGTACTACATCCACGCACATTCATAGACCCAATCTTTAGGGTACGGGGATAACTCCATCCCCCATCCCTTTCTCTGGCCTGTCTCTTTTTAGGAACTAAAAAACAGAGGAGGGGGTCCCTAGTCCCCTCACCCCGCCCCTTTTAGTCGCCTTTTACGACACGCAGGGAATACGGTGGCAGTATTCTTCCTAACACAACCTGGCCGCAGAGTAGTAGTACCACCCCATAGTGAGGCCAGGTTGTGTCCCCCCCGCCACAGGGGGGGGGGGGGAAGGGAAAGAAGTTGTATGCGGCCTTCATGGATTGGGAGAAGGCATTTGGCAGAGTGGATAGACAAGAACTGTGGAAAGTATTAAGAATATATGGAATAGATGGTTGTTGAATCCTGTGAAGAGTATGTATGAGGGTGCTAAGGCTTCAGTGCATGTGGATATTGGACTGACTGAACTTATCTGTTTGACGATTGGATTGAAACAGGGATGTGCCATTTCTCCATGGTTGTTCAGTCTGTATATGAATGGGGTATAGATGAGATACAATGTAGGGCATTGGACGTTGGAGCTGTCTTAGTGAAGTAGGGCAATGTTTGGAAACTCCCTGTACTGTTGTTTGCAGATGATACTGTGTTGTTAAGTGAGGACGAAGGGGAGCTGCAAGGCTTGGTGGATGACGTTGGGAGAGTGTGTAAGAAACGGAATCTAAAGGTGAATGTAGGGAAGAGTAAAGTTATGGTCTTCAAGAGAAGTGAAGTCAGTCAATGGACAGTGAGGTTGGATGAGGAGGAAATGGAGAATGTGAGTGTGTATAAGTTCTTCCGTTGTGTAATGAGTAAGGACGGAAGTTTAGAAGGTGATGTGCTTGAAAGGATACAACGAGGAAGAAAGGCTGATGGTTCCTTGAAAGCAGTGATAAGAAACAGGGAAATGAGCATGGAAGTGAAAAAGTTACTACATGACAGTATTGTGATACCAACTCTAACAAATGGAAGTGAAGCTTGGACCTTGTTGGAGGGTCACAAGTCAAGAGTGAGAACAGTGGAAATGGGTTATTTGAGAGCAGCCTGTGGAGTCACATGAAGAGACAGGCTGACAATTATGGGGAAGTGAAGGAGCATTGTAGTATGGATGTGGATGTGATAGGAAGCGTTAGGAGAAACTCACTGAGGTGGTTTGGCCATGTGGAGAGGATGGAAAGTGAGAGACTGACGAGGAGAGTGTATGTGAGTGAGGTGGAGGGGGGGAGAGGGAGTGGGAAGCCAAGGATGAGATGGAGGGAAGGAGTGGAGAGGTATATGAGAGAGGGGTGTGTGACCTGGGAGTAGGGCAGTGAAATGGCGGAGGACAGGGCTACATATAGTCGATTTGCCTCTGGCCACCCATTACTGGATTAAGGCTTTTGGCAATAGAGAGATAGGTAGTTATATTATTATTATTATTATGATTATTATTATTATTATTGTTGTTGTTGTTGTTGTTGCTGTTCTAGTTGTTGTTGTTGTTATTATTATTATTATTATTATTTTGATATATCTATGGAACACATTTTTGGGGGGATTTTAAAGTAGTTGGTTCACCCAGCAAAAGGAAGAGGATTTTTTCTTTTGCTCTTAACCTTTTGACGAATTATGAAAGATATGGCACAGAAGAAAAGAAGTTTTAATGCGACAGTCTTTTTTTTTTCCCCCATTCTGGTTATTCAAGTTTTGTTCAAAGCTGTAGATCATAAATTTGATCTCTCTCTCTCTCTCTCTCTCTCTCTCTCTCTCTCTCTCTCTCTCTCTCTCTCTCTCTCTCTCTCATACTTATAAATGTTTCCCTTCTCATTCTTTCAATTAGGACCCAGTACTGAATTGGCTGATATAGTGTCAGACGGCATAATTTCTCATCTTGAAAGAGGCTGTAAATTAAAGTAATGTACTATATGAAGGGTTGGGGATCGGTGATGGACGGGTTGAGGGAATGACACAGGGTTCAGTGTCACTCAGCTCACCCACCTCTCCAGCCATACGAAATTCACAGTTCTTATTAATATTTTCACAACTAGTACATAAAGTGTACATACAGTGTACTAAAGCTGACAACATTTTGACTAGTCTGTTGATTCATCCACCAGTATGCTGATCTTTACTAAACTAGCCTTAATATCAGCTACACTCTGCTCCAGGATATCCTGACTCATGGCGATAATTCGGTTATAGATCACATCACTTTATAAGGACATTTGCTGTGTTTTCGCTGCTTCTGTAGCAAAAATAATTTTTATTTCAAGGGCGCACAGCGTGGTTAATTTCTCTCTAGTTGTATAGGCTTTCTTTGATTTAGTAATCTAGTATGCAACTTGATAAGAAACAAGTAACAAAGTCTTCTCTGTTGGATGAAATGCATATGTCAGCAATGTGTCGGCACTGTTAAACCTGGGCCGTTTGAACCGTAATGTTGTGACGTTCCCTACATCCCTGCTGGCAAGTTTATTCTGGAAATGTTTATTGTCAGAAGGTCAGAAAAAGAAGTTATCGTACCGAAATGACAATACTGACGTTACTTTTAATATTTTTTATTATCTTGCACTTCACGTGATAGCCTTCCTCTTTTTTGCCCTTTCTTAGCCTTTCCTCTTTCTACCCTTTCTTGGCCTTCGTCTTCCTGCCCTTTCTTCTCGGACTTCCTCTTCCTGCTATTTCTTGGCATTCCCTCTTCCTGCCCTTCCTCGGCCTTCCCTTTTCCTTCTCTTTCAATGCCTTCCCTCTTCCTACTCTTTTTTTGGCTTTCCCTTTTCCTATCCTTTCTTGGACTTTCCTCTTGCTGCCCTGCCCTGCGAAACTCTGCCCAGAATGCATGTCACTCCAGCAGGCCACTATGAACTCTGAAAGAAATTTCCTAACATGGAGGAAATAAGGTTAGGGTAAAGTTAGTGTTGGTGTCCCAGGAAGGTGGAGAGGGATACTGGCGTTTAGGAAGAGATGGCGGAAGAGGGATAAAGAAGTGGCGGAAGGAAGAGAATACAAAATTGTGAATGATGTTTGGTCGTGAAGAGAAAATGGACTATACGAGAAAAAATAAGGCCTGAAATCAAAGAAAGGACAAAAAAAAAAAAAAGCTAATGTTTGCTAAGGTGTACAGTACGTAGGATGGAGTGGAAATGAAAGGGGGAGGGAAAAGAAAGGAGGAAGAGGAATCTCAAGTATACCATCCAGGATTTGGAAGAGAAGACACAGGTTACAATGTTTTAATAAGAGCTGTGGATTTATTTGTTCTTTCGATACACTTTGTCGTTGCCACCAATATATGACTTTCAGTTGAGCAGAGGAAAGGGAGAGTTATAAAAGTAAAAGCATGAGATGAGGCGAAAGGAGGCTTGACGGGCGTAGTAACAACTTGAACCGGCAATATGACTAACAAAAAGTGATTATTTATTTCAGAAGAAAAAGAATATTATTCTCTTTAAGAGAGTCTTTTATTTATTTTATGAGATTCGTTGGTACACCTTGAGATATTTTTAATGTTTACTAGTTTCAGAATTTTTTGTTTCTCCCAGTAGTGTAACACGGGTTTGCCTTATTGCTACCGTACCTCACATACTTTTTATCTCTATCCCTCTGCCCCTATAACTGTGAAATTAGTACACGTGATCCTTTAAAATATGCAAGACCGTAAAGATAATAAGCTGGTATTTACATCTCATTAGAGCCCAGTCTCATTTCATTCCTAAATGAATGTTGATTATCTATCTCTGTCTATCTATTGCCAGACGCCATAATCCCTTGTACGGGGTGGCCACAAACAAATCGCCTCCACGTCAATGTCCCTCGCCATTTCACTGCCCTGCTCCCAGTTCACACCCTCCTCTCTCATATACCTCTCCACTCCATCCCTCCATCTCATCCTTGGCCTCTCTCTCCCCCTCTCCACCCTCCACCTCACTCACATACACTCTCTTCGTCAGTCTCTCACTCTCCATCCTCTCCACATGGCCAAACCACCTCAGTGTGTTTCTCCTAATGTTTCCTATCACATCCACATCCACACTACAACGCTCCCTCACATCTTCATTTGTCAATCTGTCTCTCCATGTGACTCCACATGCTTCTCTCAAATAACTCATTTCCACAGTTCTGACTCCTGACTTGTGACCCTCCAACAACGTGCAAGCTTCACTACCATACGTTAAAGTTGGTATAACAATACTCTCATGTAGTAACTTTTTCACACCCATGCTCATTTCCCTGTTTCTTATCACTGCCTTCAAGGAGCCAGCAACCTTTCTTCCTCGTTGTACCCTTTCAAGCACTTCACCCTCCAAACTTCCACCCTTACTCATCACACTACCCAAGTATTTAAACGTACTCACATTTTCCATTTCCTCATCATCCAACCTCACTGTACATTCACTGACTTCACTTCTGTCGAAGACCATAATTTTACTCTTCCCTACATTCACCTATAGATTCCGTTTCTTACACACTTTCCCAAACTCATCCACCAAGCCTTACAGCTCCCCTTCGTCATCACTTAACAACACAGTATCATCTGCAAACAACAGTACAGAGAGTTTCCAAACACTGCCCTCTCTCATTAGGGCCACTCCAACATCCACTGCCCTACCTTGCATCTCTTTTATTACCCCATCCATATACAGGTTGAACAACCATGGAGACATGACACATCCCTGTTTCAAACCAACCTTCAAATAGAAAAACTCACTCAGTTCACTATCCGCATGCACTGCAGCCTTAGCACCCTCATACATACCCTTCACAGTATTCAACGACTTCCCATCTACTCCATATATTCTTAATACTTTCCACAATCTTTGTCTATCCACCCTGTCATATGCTTTCTCCAAATCCATGAAAGCCGCATACAATTTATTTCCCTTCTCTAGAAACTTTTCCAGTAAAGATCGAAGAATGTATATCTGATCTGTACAACCTCTTCCCTTCCTAGAGTCTCCCAAGTCTTCTCCAACTAATTACTCTGTTATTTCCCTAACTCATTCAATAAGTATCCTTCCGTATACTTTTCCTATTACACTAAGAAGACAAATGCCCCTATGATTACCACACACTTCCTTTTACCCCTTTCCCTTTGTACAAGGGAATAATTATACCTGACTTCCAATCCTCCGAGACACTACCCTTCTCCCAGGCCAATCTGGACATCTTCCACATGCATTCTACTACTATCTCCCCCATGCTTCAGCATTTCACAACACACTCCATCAAATCCTGAGGCTTTCCCCATTTTGACTTTCTTCATTGCTTCCACAACTTCCATCCTACTAATTTCTTCCAGCCTTCTTACCTCCCTGCTTCTCCCAGCCATTCCCCAGCCACTTATACTCGCATCACATTCATTCTTTATATTTAACAATTCATTAAAGTGTTCTCTCCATCTGCTCACTTTTTCTCCCTTCTCAGTTAGTAATCTACCATCTTCATCTTTCACTCCACTACTAACTTCATTGCTACCCTGTCTTACTTCCTTTACCTCTTTTCAGAACATTTTCTTACATTCCCTCCACTTGACACTCAAATTCCTTCCAAATTCCATGTTGATTATGAAAGAGTGTATTATATTTACATTTGGGATATTAATGCAGGACTAATTGCTTGCGTGGGGGGGGGGGTCTTTTTACCTTTTCCTCACTTATTCTGCCATTTTTCATATTCTCTTGTCTTAACAACTTACTCTTTTCTTCTCTTTCTTCTCTCTTTTCGTATCATCTATCTAATATCAAAGCTCTCTTTGTTTTCTCTATTCTTTTCTCTTTCCTTCTCTTTTTCATTTAACTTCTCTTAACCACTTTCTCTTTTCTTCTCTTTCTTCTCTCTTTTTGCATCATCTATCTGCTATCAAAACTCTTGTTTTCTTTTCCTCTGTTCGTTTCTCTTTCCTTCTGTATCCTCTTCTTTTTCTGTTCTCTTCTACGTCCTCCTGCACTTTCCATGTTCTGTTCTTTCTCTCTCCCTCACTTTCTTTCACTAGCCTCTTTGTCCATTCAGGTCCTCTCTTCGCGTCGAGCGGAAAACAGTCAGCGACTGTATTGTAACAGGAACCTTCAGTGCCATATTACTGCCTATGAGGGGTAAAAGTTCGATGCTAGGTTATACAGGTCCAGAAGATTTCATGGAATGTGACCGGCATTACATAATCGAAGGACCACCAGTCGCCTGTTGAATAAGAGATAATGCCCATAACACATGACCGTCATCCCAACTGACATTCTTAGACCACTTTCAGTCACCAGGAGTCTTCTTGTATTTGATAATCCAAAAGTGGGGATTAGGCAGTGGTTCCAAAGTGAGACATGCAACTGGCTTGTGGAGCCAACTTGTGATATATATATATATATATATATATATATATATATATATATATATATATATATATATATATATATATATATATATATATATATATATATATACATACACACACACACACACACAGGCAACGCTGACGGATTGTTCCTTATCCTGTATTCACAGTACAGGCTTTTTGTTAGCTTTATGGATTTGGAAAGTACTATCACACGAACACTGTTTGACGAATACGATGAACTCAGAGTTACTGAATTTTGACGTAAGGCACCAGCTTCCTACTCCTGTCTTTCCACCATCCCTATTTCTCTCTCTCTCTCTCTCTCTCTCTCTCTCTCTCTCTCTCTCTCTCTCTCTCTCTCTCTCTCTCTCTCTCTCTCGTTCTTTCCTCTTCTCCATTTCTGTCAGTTACGTCTCTTCTTCCTCCTTTCCTCCCTTTTCCCATAATCTCTTCTATCCCTCACTCATCTCCCTTTTTTTCTCTGTTTCTTATCTCTCCGTCTTCGTCCTCTTCTTTCTGTCCTTTGCTCTCTCCATCTTCGTCTCTTCAGAGTCTCCGCCTCCTCTCTCTACTCTCCTTCCTTGCCATGCCCTTCTCACCTGTACAGTCAGAGGAGTGGCAAACAACAGTTATCTCGTCCTTTACTTTAAAAACCCAGTGATGGAATTAACCCTCTGATCTGACCTGGAAATTACAAATAATCGGAGAGAGGTACAGACCTGAAAATGTCTAAAACTATGAAGTTAATTATGATACTTTAAATAAGATGCATTTTGACCAAAGTTTTTACTAAATATTTCTTAGAAACAATCTCAGTTCACTGAAACATAGACAGAAAGTGGCTTCTTCTATACAAAAGCCATTAACAATCAGATCAAAGCAGGAACAGCCCAATGTGACATTGTTTGTCGATAATACTGTACTCCTTCGCCTTTACTTCCCCCGTGATATCTTCAAGTTAAATATTATCATTTAACGGTGGCAAGAATAAGATAGTCCAACCTGTCATTGTGCTGAAAGTGTAATAGTCGATAAGTTTCTTACATGCTAAAGCATTCCCAGGTGCGTGTGACATATAGCAGTTATCATATCGAACCACTCACTCCCACACCATCACTGTTACCATTCACCTTGCTTTACAAGGCTGCAAAAAGGTTGTGTTTTATGAGAAAATGTGATGAAGACCCTGAAGATGTGGAGAAGCGGTGGGAGGAGAAGGAGAGAGTATTTGGAGAGAAGAGAAAATGCTGGAAGTGAGGAGAGAAGGATGAACGAGAAGGGGGACGAACGACGAGGATAGGGTGGGGAAGAGGAGGAGGGAGGGAAAATCGGAATAGCAGATGCCTGAAACAAGAGAGGATGGAGGGGAGTAGAAGAAGAGTGAAATAGCGATACAAGTAGAGATGGGGGGATTGCGCAAGAACAGAAAAAGAAGGAGGTTAAGGGAAGAAAAAGAGTCGGAAAAATAAGAAGGATGCAATGTAGGGAAAGGCGGTAGAATGAATGAGGGAGGGAGGAAAACGTGGAGAGAGAGAGAGAAAAAAGGGAGAGTGTTATATTTGTGGAGGAAAATGGAGGAAAGGAGAGAAATTAAAGAAAAGAAAAGTGGAAGGAGAATAAAAAAAACGATGGAGGAAAAGGGACAAGGTGGGGAGGAAAGAGGGAGAAAGAAGGAAAGAGGAAGGAAGACAGGGAGGAGGAATGTGGAGGGAAGAGAGAAAGAGAGAGTAAGAAAGAAGATATAGAGGGGAAGAGTGAGGGAGAAAAGGAAGGAGGGTTGATAGGAAAAAAAAAATGGTTAAGAGGAGGAAAGAAATGGAGAAATGTGGCGAGATTAAGTCATCAGCGCGATTTAGACAGCTGGTGCGGGCTAAGTTAATGTCACATGAAACCTGCAGGAACTGGCAGGGAGGGGAACAATTTGGCAGGCAGGCAAGGAGGTAGAGAGGGGAGGATGAAGGGAGGCAGGTGGGGCGGGGGGGGGAGGACGCAGGAGAACTGACAAAGGAGTAGGAAAGACAAAGTCATTATAATTCTGTTCAGAAGTATTCAGGTCAGTTCAGGTCTAGTGAGATACATTCATTTCCAGTTAAGCCAGTTCAGATAAGTTAGGTCTGCTCAGGGACACTGAACACAATCGGGTATTCTTAAGTTAGTTCAGGTTGTACATGCCCAGTCAGGGTGTCATGTCAATCCAGGTTTGTTCAGGACCAGTTTTAAGTAAGTCATTTCAGATCTAGTTGCTTTCATTCACGTCCATGTAAACCTGTTCGTTTAATTTTGAACCATTCTGTTTGTTCACATCGCTAAGACTCGATCAAGCCAGAGTAGAGCTTTTCAGGGCAAGAATCCCATCTGGTTGGTTCAGGGTCAGTTACATCCCTTTAGGTCAGCTTAAATCCATTCTCATTTATATTCCAGTTCATTTTAGTAATATTCAGACTCAAGTAAATCAAATAAGGACGCTTCCAGGCAGATAATTATGATCCTTTCGTGTCATATCATGTCCATCGAGCTGACTTACGTCAAGCACATAAGTGCATATGCCAAAATTTTACGGATTGGTTTTGAGATATAACACTTCAGGCCTTTCAGTACTGGGTGGGGTCGGCGGCAGCTAGCGGTGAGACCAACAGGGACGTTGGTGAATAGTGAGGCAGAAAGGCAGAGGTAATGATGTGATGATGGGTGCTTTAACTGTACTCTGTTCACTTTGATTTGGCTTAGAATTGCCGTCGCGCCATCTTGAAAGTTGATGTGTAAAAAGATGTCAACACAAGAATATGATGTTACGAAAGAAGTGTCACGCAAAGGATGTAGAGCCATAACATTGTCTTATTCTACCACTAAGATTCAGGAAGTAAGCTGCAAGAGAACGAAAATCTAAGCCTAGTTAAAGTAAACGAACTAATAGGCTGGTTGAGCTGCAAGTCAGTGATGAAGGGGAGAAAATCAAGACAAAACTACTTAATGCGGGAACTTCGGAATGGTTCGGTTAATGTCCCTCGTGCGGTATGATGTGGGAGGATGGTTTTGTGTGATGTGTGGTGAGGTGTTTCTTAGCAAAAATCGCAAAAGTCTATGAACGTGAAGCGCCTCGCGTTTGAAAAGTCGTTAGTGAGCGACAGAGGGACAGAGCGGCTCCTAGAGCTGCTCCCACAGCTAAAAGTAGGTGAAACGGACGGAAAGAAGCAAGCAGACTGTTTGGGATATACAAAGATGGTCATGGGTGATGGGTTAGGACAGTACGGGTATATCTTCTCAAGAAGATCATTTTTAATCATTTATAGCTACCGTCAGCAAATGAACTGTAGTGCACATCTAGTGAACATTAAGGTGAATATATTGACTAACAAGGCCAAAAGGTTCCCAAAAGAACAGTGAAGCGATACATATATGCATCACGTCACAGCATCCCGGCATTATCATAGGCAGGAGGGTCGCGTCTTGTATGCTGATTTTCTAGCCTCGTCCAAAGGGGAAGGGAAGGTGTATTTCAAAGGTGGGGCATATATAGGAACCTTTTCTTTCTCGCTTTCGATGATATCTCTTTCCTTCTACTAATTTCGTATTTTTCCTTGCAACCCTTTTTTCATCATCCCAGTCTCTATTCTTCCTTTAATTTCATTCCTTTTGTGTTCTTTTCTGCCATATACTTTCTTATTCATATTCCCAGCAAATGTTTGGACAACATATCAAAGAATATGTTGTGTTAAGGAAGAATATTTCAAAGGGTGCGATTTCTTTAAATGTTAACGAAAGTTAGTGACGCTTATTGTACTTTACTGTTCTGCTACTAGGCTATTACATTCAACTTTGGAAAGGCCGCCTTCAACAAAAAGTCATTATATTTTATTTTTTAGGCTGGATCTCATCTCTCCAGTACTAGAGACTATCCCAAGGTCAATGCACCGTCAGAAGATAACAAAAGTAAACGGAAGATATCCCCAAATTGAATGGTTTAAATGTAGAGGATTGTGGAAATTAAGGTCTCGCACTGTTTTCTTCCAAGGGAGTAGTATCAGAATGGCTGTTACTGTTTTGTTATTATGTGCAGTTCACAGCAGACCACCCGCTGCTACGTACTCTGTTCACCTTTTAATTAATATAAACCCACTGACCAACGTTTGTGAAGATGGTAAATTAAAGAGCCTGTGGATGTGGGAAATTACGAGGTTCATTAAGGAGTTATATTGCCCTCTTTTAAATATTTTAAAAAATATTGTTTTGCTGTAAGTGTTTTGATTTAATATATGAAAGCTCTGATCCACAGTTATAGTGATTAGACCTTGTACAGTATACTGTGAATAATGTGTTGTAAATCTGCTTTCATTGTGGCAAGTGATAATTTCACGATGATATACAGTAGGTGTTATCTAATAGCCTTTTTGGTGTGATAAAACATTTTGTTAATTACTGCAGTCATTTTAAAATTTATTCAAATAGGAATCACTCAATCAGAATGTTATACTATTTGTTCTTCAAGTGGTGTAATAGTGAGTCACTGATGACTTCGAGACAGATCTCCAACTGGGGGTAATTACTTAATTTGTTAATGCCAAAGGAAAACAAGGATTCAAGCTGCTCTTATCATAAGGTCCCATTAGACAGACAATCAGTGTCTCTGTCCTTCGTCAAAACGGACAATAGCAATAATTATAATAATAATAATCCTGCTACTATTACTACAAATAATAATGTTAATAATGATGATGATGATGATGATGATGATTATGATAACAATATATAAAACATCAGAATGTGGCCCGATATTGACAATATCCATGACAATCCTAGTTCAGTTTCTCTCAATCCTTCCTTGCTTCCTTCCCCTCTCTCATTAGCAAGTGATCAGGAAGGGTGGGTAACATTTTAGCCGCTTCAAGAACACTTTACAAGTCTATAAGGCCGTCAGATTTAACTGTAATATTTCTGTCTTACGTCTTCTTCTACTTTCTTTTTGGTGTTTTGATTAATTCCACACTTGTTTTAGTTTTTCTTCTTTTTTTCAGAGCTGGCCTGCATTGTGTGTGTGTGTGTGTGTGTGTGTGTGTGTGTGTGTGTGTGTGTGTGTGTGTGTGTGTGTGTGTGGTTTTGCTAAGGAAAAGAGCGACAGAATGGTTTTAGGTTACAGATGGACAATTACTATATACGTGTAATGAAACAAAAAGATTAAATAAGCGAGAAAAGGCAAATTATCAGTCAATGATAAGTCGAGCGGGTTTGAAGTTAAACATGCCACTCCAGTCCTTGGCCCGCTTCTTCACTTCATCCGCCTCTACTCACCTCCACCCGCTTGTCCAGTCCTCCACCCGCCTCTCCACATCTCCACACACTTTCCCAATCCTCCACCCGCTTCTCAAATCTTCCACCTGCCTCTCTACTCACTCCTCCACCCGCCACTGTACCTCCCAGCAATAAACAAGTGTTGGTAAAACCCAGCACGACGATGATATTGATGTTGATGATAGTGAGGGGGAAGTGATGGGGTACTGTTGATTTAAAGATGCCAGGATCAAACCCTTTCATTATCATCTCCCATTCATAACGAACTGTGTTGATAACTGTGAGAGAGAGAGAGAGAGAGAGAGAGAGAGAGAGAGAGAGAGACAGACAGACAGACAGACAGACAGACAGACAGAGACAGACAGACAGACAGAGTATTTGTGGACAGATAAGTGGATTAAATGGTACACATATATATATATACAGAACTGGTAATGGAGAAGACAGTGTGGAAAATATCTCCAAAGATGAAAATAGATCTAATGAGGAAAACAGGTCCAAGAGGAAATATAGGTCCATGGAGGGAAAATAAAACCGTCGGATAAAAGGCCCAACTTGGAAAATAGCCTTATGGGGAAAACAGGTCCAGCGGGAAAATTGAGTACATGAGTAAAGGTGGGCCCTTGGGGAAAATACGCCCTTGAGGAAACAGGTACACGGGGAAAATACGTCCATGAGGAAACAGGTCCACGGGGAAAATACGTCCATGAGGAAACAGGTCCACGGGGAAAATACGTCCATGAGGAAACAGGTCCACGGGGAAAATACGTCCATGAGGAAACAGGTCCACGGGGAAAATACGTCCATGAGGAAACAGGTCCACGGGGAAAATACGTCCATGAGGAAACAGGTACACGGGGAAAATACGTCCATGAGGAAACAGGTCCACGGGGAAAATACGTCCATGAGGAAACAGGTCCACGGGGAAAATACGTCCATGAGGAAATAGGTCCACGGGGAAACTAGGTTAGTAGGGAAAACTGGTCAGTGTGGGATCAGGTTCCTGGAGGACAATAGGTGAGGGTTTGACTTGTAACGAGTGTAGCTGGAGAAGGGCTTCTGTGATAGTACCACTTTATTTATTTTTTAACGTTTTGTACATTAGATGCCTGGTGGACAGATTTATCAGTGTCACTTTAGTTTTATTATAGTCATTGCTCCCTGGTTGAAAGATTTATCAGTATCACTTAAGTTTTCTTCGTGCCCTACTTGCCTGGTAGAAAGTTTTATCATTTCCCCATATAAGTATTTTTCGTGCTGTAGCTGCATGGTACAGAGTTTTACCAATATCACCTAAGTTTTTTTTTCTGCTATAGTGGCCTGCTCGAAAGATTTATCAAAATTATTAAAGCCTTCCTCACTTTATAGTTGCTTAGTTGAGAAATTTTATCAGTATCACATAAATTTTCTAGCTGTATGTAGTGTCGACCATTATTCACTCATTTGATTTAGTGTTGCTTACATTTTTCCCCAGATGACTTCACACAGAGCGACAAGTACAATGGTTTCTTGTAAATCATAATACCATTTACAGCCCTGGCTTGTAACCATATAACCGAATAACGATGTAATATGAAGCCTACTTTAGTGCCCCTGTTAACTGGGAGGAGAGACGCAAATGTGGTGTTCATCCAGGAACGGAACTCCACGTTTTTCTCCGCACCCCACTCTGGTGAGGCAGTGTCCACCCCAGGAGAGTATTGGTTCACTGAATAAGATGGCCCTGCAGGAGCGATTGCTTGCTTACGGTTGATGGGTTTGCTCAGGCAGACAGGCCAGCGTTACATTATTAATGACCGTATTTAAGTTTTCTTCGTGTTACAGTTGTGTGGTCGAAAGTTTTATCAACATCATGCAAGTTTTCTTCGTGTTATATTTGCCTGTTGGAAAACCTTACCAGTATCACAAGTTTTCTTCGTGCTATACAGCAGCTGCCCGTTTGAAATTTTACCAGCACCGGTATCACAATTGTTTTTACGGTACCTGTTGTCTTGAGTCAGCCAGGTTTGATGGCTGTGTAATTACCTCAGTGTATGACATCTGTTTTTTCTCCCGACTCAGATATTATCGGATATAGTCATGTTGCCTTGAACCCCGTTTTCAGATGTGGCGGCTGTCTTGTTATTACAACCCTGATATCGGTCTCTGCTGCCTACACTTTTATAATATTCATTTTTTATAACCTTAACTTGGCCCAGATTGTCGTCTTTTTGCAGTAAATTTCACGTAACTCAGTGGCAGAAAAAGATGATACATCGATTCAGCATCAGTTCTGTTCCCCTTCTTTGTCATTATCATAATATTCTTATTTTAATTCATGGTTACAGTTCAGCATTCAGATTGTAAAGATGAGTCTTAGTTCGAAACAGAATACAAACAGTATAACACGTTCCTCGTCCCAGTTCAGGTTTGGTTGTATATCTGTGGGTGGTGGTGGTGGCGGCATAGGAGGCTTCGTAGCACATCTTCCTTAGATTATTGTTTTGCATAGCATACCTTAACATTCTTATGTACTTTAACTGTGTCTGTTTAATAACAGTGACGTATAAGTTGATATTGAAGTGTAATATGCTAAACGGTTGTTGAAAACCTAGAATGCTGTTTCAAAACCCTTCAACACAATCTATTGCTGGCCTTCGGTTCGGGTTGGTGTGCAAATCCATGGGGGAAGGTAGTGGTTGACTGAAAAGAATATTGGACTGAGGATTGTGACAGAGAGCAGTTTAGGGGGCTGTTTCTGTATTTTCTTTTTTCTTTTTTATGTTTTTCACCGTCAGCCACCTAGTCTGGTGGTTTAGTGACCACACAAGGGTTCATTCAGCTGATACAACTCATGAGTTCATACAGTTCATACAGCCATCAAGATTGAATCCCACCTACTATCTGTATGAATTATATACTTGAATTGATGGCGTAGTTTTTCACTTTTACTATTCGAAAAGATTTATTAAGTTTTAGTGAGATTTTCCAAGAACACTTGGTAGCAATCTCCACTATAGTTGCGGCGCACGACTCTAAGGTTGTCATTATCGTACCCTGGCAACGTACCATTCAAATGTGCGTCCGATTTCTTAACATATGATACCCGAATCATATTATTATGCACGAATATATTATACAATAATATTATTATACACGAACATATACACGAATGAAATGCGTCCCATACTATACACGAAATCAGACGCACTTTTGAATGATAGGTTGCCTGGACACGATAATAATAACCTCAGAGTCACGCGCCGCGACTATAATCCCTTCACTATGGCTTTACTGAGGTTAATAAAATTGTCTGATGATTGTAATAATAAAAGTATGATACGTCATCGGACTGAAAATGCTAAGGAAAGAGTATGAAATTTACCTTACAAACAACAGTTCAAGGAAGTTTATGAATGCGACTCAGGGAAGAGTGGCCGTATTTACAATCTCTCTTAAGGCGCGATTCCACCGGGGCAACACAGGCAACATGTAGCATGCGACTTGCCTGGCTTTCAACATGTATGTTGAATGCGGCATTCAGCCATGAGACATGTTGACTGCCACAAGTCAACAAGGTTTGTTTCATGTAGCATGCTACATGCCAATGTTTATGTTGAATGCCAAAAACCATTCCAACGATTCAGCAAAAACTGAGCCAGTTGTCAACACGATGTAACAGACAGACATACAGATACGTAGATAGGCAGAGCTTAACAAAAAAAATCATACAAGTAGATACCGTGTAAAACACACACACACACACACACACACACACACACACACTGCCGAATAACTTATAAATAGGTCTGAATGTATAGAAAGACGAGTGCTGAGTGCCCGCCGTCAAGAAGGCACGAATGCAAAACTTTTCTGAAGTACCGTACTTTAGCTTAACAAGAGACAGGATAGAGAGAATAATGTAACAGATGAAAGATTTGCTAGTGTTGGCACAGTATTAGGACTGGCGGAGAGAGAGAGAGAGAGAGAGAGAGAGAGAGAGAGAGAGAGGAACGGAGAGAACTAGGGAAGAGAGAGGAGAAGCGACAACAGTCGAGAGAGAGAGAGAGAGAGAGTGTGTGTGTGTGTGTGTGTGTGTGTGTGTGTGTGTGTGTGTGTGTGTTTTCTTGGTTAATCCCGCAATGCATCTAGTTTAGCCTGGTTATTCTTGTATTGTTCCAAGCGTATATCCCATAGAACCACAAGCTTTCTATATTCTTCTATAAATTCAACGGTTTTATTCTTGAGACCAATTAATCTTGTTGCTTTTTCAACATCGAATCCTTCCCGCGACTGGTGGGAAGGCGGGCAACACTAGGCAACAGGCTAAATCTTGTCGCATGCGTCCCGTTCAAGGGGTAACTTGTTGCCACCTGTTGCATGCCACACAGTCGCATGCTACAAGTTGCCTTGTGTTGAACTGGTAGGAACAGACTTGGCCTATGCGACAATGTAGCATGCCACATGTTGCTGAAATGTTGTTTTGGTGGAATCGCGCCTCTGTACTTAAAATGTATATTGAACTGGTTGTATACACGATGGTCTCCACTCATGCAGGTACTGAACACTTAATCATACTGCAGTGAACATCCCCTTCAGTACGGTGACGTCTTATATACAATTCTTGCTATTATCAGACTGTAATATTTAGCCTAGGATCCTTTATCTTCTAACTAGAGGGGCAAGATATAGTCTTCTTTAGCTTCTTCTCAATTCTGACCCATATGAAATGGTCTAGAAACAGCAACGGTGAAGTAAAACATTCGTTATAAGATTTAAGGGATTAATGTGATGAAAAAACAAAACAGACTGAATATTTAACTGTTATGGAAACTTGTTTTTTTTTTTTTTTTTTAATAACAGAACGGAGGAAGGAAAAACAAATGAATTAAAAAAAATAATCCATACACCAGATTACTGGTGTCCTCTGTTCATAAAATATCTGTAACAGTTAGACTTGAACAGCTGTGGGTTGAAGTTTGGAGGGAAACAACTCTGGGGAAGCAGGTTCTAGAGAGATGCAGTTCGGGGAATGAAAAAATTCTGATAGGCAGAAGTTCTGCAATATGGCTGAGTCACATTCCAGTCATGAGAGCTACCAGATGCCCGTGTAGCACGAGGGAAGGCATGGAGAGGTGGCACCATGGACACAACTTCGTCTGAGCATTTGCCAAAAAAAATCTGTAAAATAATGCAAGGGAGGCAACATTTCTCTTACTTGCAAGGGAGGTAGTTTATTTGTAATGGCATGGTTGTTAATAATTCTAACAGCTTTGTTCTGAATTTTGTCTAGTTGTTTTAATGCAACCTTTCCACATTCATTCCACAAGTGTGAGCAATATTCAAGCTGAGAGTGCACATGACTCATATAAATTATAGCTAACTGCTCATCAGCGAAGAAGTTACTGACTCTATACATTAATCCAAGTTTCTTTGAGGTGGTTTTAGCAAGTGATCTGACATGAGAGGTCCAGCTGAGGGTATTATTTAAGTGAGATGCCAAGAATTTCAATACTTTTGGAGATGGGAATATTAGTAGCACTGAAGGTAATGTATGAATCTGGCAATATCTGTCTATTAGTTAATTGTATATATTTAGTTTTACTTACATTAAAAGAGACAAGGCTGTTTTGTCCCCGTTCACTGATCGTAGATAGATCTTGATTTATGGAGATGGCTGTACTGAGTTGAGAGGTAGAGATATTAGACTTTGTAAATGGGTGTCTGAGTGTGAATGAACTATGCAGTGTTCAGTCATCTGCGTATGAGTGGATGGGATTGTGGGTGACAGATAAGAGATCATTAATATGAACCAGGAATATGGTTGGCGCCAGAACTGACTCCTGCGGCACGCCGGCATTAATTGAGTTGAAATTGGAATAAACATCATCTACTTTTACTCTTATTTTCCTGTCACTAAGATATGAAAAAATCAAAGGAACAAAAGACGTTAGTACATAGCAAGGGAGTTTGGACAGCAGGGAACAGTGCCATACTCTGTCGAAAACTTAAGAAATATTAAGAGCTACTGCATGAGTTTCTCCATTTAGATCAATTGATTGATGGATGGTGTGAATTAGGAGATTGAGTATGTCAATGGTGGATCTTTCGTGGCGAAAACCATATTGTTTAACACTAATTAAGTTGTTGGATTCAAGATGTTTAACAATGTGCTTATTAATTAAAGTTTCAAATACCTTACCAAGAGAAGATGTGACAGCTATAGGTCTGTAAGCTGAGGGGTCAAAGGAACTTCCTTTCTTTGGAATTGGGTGGATATTGGCTTCTTTCTATGAATTTGGGAATAAAGAAGTACGTATGTATAGTCTGAATAATTTAGCTAGAACAGAGGCAAGTTCAGGGGAACACTTTTTCAAAACAATTGGTGGAATTCCATCTGGGCCTGGAGCTTTGTTGGTAGGTAAATTGTCTAGGATGGATTTTACGTATCTTGTCTGTATTTTAAGTGGGGTAATTTCGGGAAAGTCAAGTTCTAGTATTGGGACATTCTGTCTGGTATCGTCTATGGTAGAGTTTCTGGCAAATATTCTGGCAAAAATATCCGCTTTCCCACGCAGGTCATTTGTAATGTTGCCATCTGAAGATTTTAGTGTGGGAATGGAAGATGACTTGTTAAAGTTATTATTGAAAGAATTAAGAGTTGACCAGAATATTCTTTTGTCATTAGGGTTGTTAAGTAGTTTTGATGCTTGCTTTTGAAGAAAGTTTGATTTAGCTATATTTAATACAGCTTTTGCATGATTTCTAGCAATTTTAAATTGAGAGAGTGATTCAGATGTTTTTTTATTTTAAGTGAGAGTTATATGCTAATGACTTTTGGGCTGTTGCTCTGGCACAGTTGCCGTCAAACCATTTTGGAAAGTTCGATCTTTTAGTGAATTCTTGACTTGGTATGAATAAATCCATATCAGCTAGTATTAAGTCGCAAATGTGGGACTGGGTAGAACTGGGATCACTAGAGAAGAAAGACTGGCATGGAATGTCAGCAAGATAATTTCTAAATCCATCCCAGTTTACCCTATCAAAGTGCCATCGGGTCACGCTGACAGGTTTAGAACGTGGAGGTGTGGGGAGGTTAACTAATGAGGCTTTGATGAGATTGTGGTCAGAGGATCCAAGTGGTGACAGTACCTCTATCCTGTACTGATCTGGATTATTTGTCAAGAATAAATCCAAGAGATGGACATTATGGTCAGGATTATCAGGTATTCTGGTTGGTTGCTCTACCATCTGGATGAGATTAATTGATTCTGCAAACAGCTCGCACTCTAGACCAGCGTCGTCAGTCCTGGCAGAATGCAATAACCATTCAACATTATGTATGTTAAAATCAACCCAAATGGTAATTTCGGTGCTAAGGGCAAGGCTAAGGTTACTCAACTCTGTGGATATGGAATCAAATTCACTGGGTTCCGAGGAAGCACTGGGGGAGCGATAAACTACACAAATATATTTGGTAATATGTTGACAATTTAGTTTATATAATGAGTAATCAAAACTGGATCAAGTTTAAAATAGTGTCAACTGCATATTGGGATTTGATATAACAACAGGTGCCTCCCTTGTTACGGAAGTTTGTAAGGAGATGGTAACCTGGAAAACAAAATGGGGATATATCAGTAGAGGGTGAGATTTGTGGTTCTGTGAGGAAAAGGGCCAAAGGGGATATGGACTGAAGGAAAAAATAAACCGAGTTTAAATCTGTGGTACGGCCGCGGATGTTGGTGAAGAATAAAATGTAGTAAACATGTTATTATCCTTTACATATATGACCCCCGGCCTACTCTTCACGGCACCTGCAACAAACTCACCGACTTACTGATGCTTAGTGTCCGGGGTAAATACAGGGTGGTGCCTAAACAGCGCTTCTTATGTGTTGCAGGGACGGCTCATTCTACTGGTGTGGCCTTAGTGTGGCAGTGGTAGATAACTCTGACTGAGCCGTCCCCGCAACACAAGAGAAATTATCCTGCGTAGTGGAAAAGAAGATGATATGTAGACCAACCTGAATTTATAATAATATACAGTAATTGCTGAGTTTCCTGGGAGATACAACGCACGGGGAAGAATATTTCCCTTGTTCCCCTCCACCACCAATCACCGTGTATCCCCATCCATACCTCCCTTGCCTCTCTCTCCATGTCTTCCACCAACAGAACACCTATGTTAGCAAAGAGCCTCGATAGAACCAGTAGGTCTGTTGCTTGAATATTATAATAATGGCAAACTTGACACGGCTCAGCAGAGCGAAACGTTACAGGTAAAGACCTCCCCCTCACAAATTGTGTTATGAACACCAGGTCTGTGGCTGTTTGTTTTCTTTCTTTGAGCACAAACATCTTTCTCTTCCTCCTCCATCCATCTCCTTCCAACATCATACTTAACCCCATATATTTTAGTATAGTTTATAAAGATATGGAAGTTACTGAAGCCGCTGACCTGAATAAAGATTGAAATGTTTGGATAAAATATGTGTACGGTGAATCATGTGACAATGGATTTAGGACCCCCTTCATGTACTGAGATAATCAAACGAATGACTCGGCTTCACAGAAGCACAGTTATGTGAATCGCGTCTTTAAGGACACAGATATATGCTAAGGATTACAGTATACCTGTGATGTGACTAAAAAAAATGGTGCGGTTATTGTTCAGTCCATTTCGCCAAGCACGTTGTTTATAGGTCACACAGTTTTATGATTTACCTTTCCATACCTGTGGATCCTCCCTCACCCTATCTTTAGATGGGAAAAAGCGTCGACGACGACGATGATGATGATATCTTCTACCAATTTTTCTAGCTTTGAAGACTCGTATGATATTTCAGTGATCAAAAACAATATTCAGTAATCTCTTCACATGAAGTTGTCTCCCACCAAGCTGAATAAAATCGTCAACTTGTAGGACTTCGGAGAGTTTGATAACCAGAATTATCCTTTCCCCAAGATAACGACTTTTGGAACGGAATTCAGGTCCCTAAACTGTTCCCTGCCGCAGTCAGGGATCGAACTAAAGCATTTCGGACAGCTCAGTGCTTTATTCACTCCACCACCACCACCCAGTAAGCCCTCTCCGTCCCTCAGTTCTATTGTTTCTTGTATTCTCCTCAACATACACAGACACATTTTCTATGGAGTTGAACACTATGGCATGTCTGCATTAACTAGCATGAGATATTTTGGTTTCCCCGTCCCTTCTCTCTCTCTCTCTCTCTCTCTCTCTTGGATGCCTCTTATTCTTACTGTTTTTCTTATCGTATCTCTGATTTTATTTCTCTTGTCTCTGTTTCCCTCCGCTTCTCATGACTCTACGACGGATTTCTTCGTTCTCATCTTATTTTTCCTGTTCTGTTTGTTATTCGAGCAGGAGCTCTAGTTTCTCCGCACCCACGTCTTCTCATCTCCTGTATTCCTTCTGTAGCTCCTAATTTTTTCATGCTCTTTCTTCAGCTTTTTTCCCTTCTCTGTCCCTTTTCTAGTTTTATTTTCATTCTTTCTACGAGGACTAATTTCATGGTCTCTACCGTATTCCTTTCCGTTTCTGACTCCCTCCTGTTCCTCCTTTGTTTCATCTTTCCATTGTCAACATTCCGTTACACTTTCTTTTATCCTACGTCCACACCATATCACTCAGAGCTTCCGCCTACCCCCATGTCACCTACTATCTCCACCTATTCATCTTTACTCCAACCTATCCGCTTCTTACATCAAAAACCCACACTCCACACCACTGCTTCACCAGCTGCACCCCGGACGTCCCATTCCATTCACTAACCTACATTCTTTCCACATGATGCACTCCTTCCACCAACCCCAGTGACTCCTCATCATCCACTCCTTCCATCTCTCTCTTCTCTTCCACCTCCCTTCCTCATCTCCACTTTTTACTTCACTCTCCACTACCATGAATTATCAACGTCCGCCCACCAAGGAGACAGACAGACAGACAGACAGACAGAGACAGAGACAGGAGACAGAGAAGTGATCTCTCTCTCTCTCTCTCCTGTTCCCGTGTTTGGTTGGTTGTCTTTATTACACCCTTTGTTGGTGGTGAGGGAGCTGGAATTTCCGCGTAAAAGAGTTGGATGTGTAAAATGACTCCTTTGATGAGCAAGGGTGCACAGGATTTTTAATTATACTCCCTTGACCGGCTTTATCCACATCCCTTTCCACTTAACCAAGATATATATATTTTTTTTTATGATTCATACTGTGAGGAGTAGACTGTAGCATCAGTCGAGCAGGGTAGTACTCCGAAGGTGGATGGAAAGCTGATGACAGGGAGAGCTGGAGCTCCCTTTCATCAGCCCTCGGGACTAGGTCCCGACCATCCCCCTTTGCTGACATTTTTCAGTGTCTCAGTAACACAGAGAGTAGGCCAGCATGCTCTCCAGTACAAGTTTCTCTATCAACACCAAACTACATGCACAGTACACACCACACTTCCTTTTCCAAAAAAAAAAAAAAAAAAAAATCATGGCAGCAAAACACGTGGCCTCGGAGTCCCCAGGAAGGGGGGGAAACCATAAATGCCACCACCTTCCGCCCCTCTCCCGGTGACGAAGGGTTTTACTTGGTATTACTGAGAAAAAACTGCAGATCATATCAGATTCTTATGTCCGTGCAGGACATTCCGAGTAAATTAAAATACTACAGTATTATATTTACCCGGCCAATATCTTAGCTTTTGCACCTTTATTTCATGTAGCTCAGCGGCAGAAAAAAAACAAAGCTACAGCCCTACATTGATTCTGCAACCATTTTTCATGACTAACATCATATTCTCGCGTAAAACTAATGTCATTTACAGCATTCAAATTGGAGAGATGGCAATTTTAGGAAAAGTTAACGTATAAACTGTGCAAATATCATGAAAACCACTGACCCCTGGTAGCTGAGAGGACCTACTTGGGACGTTTATTCTCCATTTCTTTACTTCTCCTTCTTTCTTCCATTAAATCTTCTTCCTACTGTCCCCATTTCCCCCATCTCCACCCTGTTGAGGTGACTGAGAGAGACCAGTGTGTCGTTCCGTCATGCAATGACTTGCCTTTATGATCAACTTATATTCATTAAGCCTTTCACGACATGGCAATATAGTATTATGACTGCAATTTTCCCTACTAGTATCTCCTGTGTGTGTGTGTGTGTGTGTGTGTGTGTGTGTGTGTGTGTGTGTGTGTGTGTGTGTGTGTGTGTGTGTGTGTGTTGGTATTATAGGCACTAGTACATATCTCATATCAAAATGTGCGGTATGTAGCGTCTGCTGAAGACATACGCAGCTCCTCACTAGGAATGTCAATCCACATGATGTACTCGTATACCCACAATCCTGTTGTCCCAGACCATCAAGAAGGTCATAACACATGATATATCTCAATCTCTTTGTGGTCCAGGTCCAGACGATACAAGAATTTCATGATACGAGCAGGTTAACCAGACTGAGACAGTAACCTGACGTCATGGAAACTAACCATGGAAATCTATGAGACACTACATCCCCACTGAGCCATCCTCAGATTTCGGAGGGAATAGGGACAGAGAGCCCGAGAGTACGACGTCTATGGCGACGTCATCAATATTGGTGGGGAAAACGAACTGACTACACTCAATCTGGCGACTTCACGCAATCACAGATACCAAGAAGCAGAACAAAAAAAAGCAAAACAGAAGGTTTGAGCTGGCTGAGCATCATGTAACTTAACTTTGCCCCTAACTCCTCCTAACCACCTCAACCACAACTCCATCATTTACGAGAAACAGTAACAAGGATAAACTATGTCTATCGACAACTCTACATGCCGACAAGTTAATCACAACAAGTAAGGCATATCAAGAAAAGTTAAGATGAAGAAGCGAACAAGGAAGTGAGTGAACTGTGTGACAGCTGAGTTAAGCACAGTACAGCTGACCTCCACCACCCCGCCACCATTCATCACCACCTCTCTCTACAATTCTCCCCAGGCACTCTTCTCCACCACCACGAAGGAAGGCAATGATGACCAAGCGATAGTGACGTGTTGAGCTGGGTCAACAATCCTGGACGTCAACATCTCTTTCGCCACTCCTCACACCACCACTGTATCTTCGCTACTGTTTTAGTATAGATGAGATGAATTATTCCACTGATCACGTTCCTGTTGATATCAAGAGGATCATCTCACTTACATCCTAAACATGTAATGAGGCAAGGGTGCCTGATCGTCCCAGCATGCTCAACGGCATTTGTGCAGGACATAATGAGTACCGATATTAGTTTGGACGTACTGAATGACTTACCAATAATCTTACAGAAAATATCAGGACCACTTAGAACTCTGGAAGTGGTATTAACACACCCTTCCTCACAAGATCACCACACACAAGAAGTCGCTGATTTAATTAAGTTAACTGACTGGAAGCTAGAACAGGCTAAGCACATAATGCTCACCATGATCCAGGACATATCAGGTGGGAGTAACACACTTAGGGTAGGAAACAACATCGCGAATACACAAAACAAACGTGGTTTGTTCGACCTAGGTGGGGCAATTATAGGCAACATTTTTGGATTGGTCACAAAAAATTATCTGGAGTTAATAAATAACAAATTTAACAAAGCTGCACGAATTCTTTCACATCAACATAAGTTGGCTGATACCCAGAACACCTTAATGCTGACGATTGTAAAGAACATAAGGAAGGCAGAAAAGTCAACTCTAGGAAATGTGGAGGAAGTAAATGCACTAGAAGGAAACAATACACTATTCCAACACCTCTCAGTGATCATGGAACATAATGACATAATAATACTACAGTTAGATAATACTAGAGCTCATTGTCAGTCTTTCATGAAAGGAATTGCTAATGCTGGTAACGAGAGGATCACCATTAATTTACTACCCATTCACAACCTCCGGCAAATTAGTCAAGGCATACATAAGCATGGTTTGAAGCCCTTGTTGGAGGAAAGAAATCTGATATATTACCCATACTTGGAAGCAACACGCACAACAACATCAATAGTAGTTCATTTACCATTCGTAACAGACGATTTTTTCACAGTCTATCAAATATACCCTTTTCCATCTAAAAAAGATGACTCATTAGTCATCATCAACATCAAAACTGAAGTCATCACGGTCTCCAAGAAATAGAAAGCTGTCACTTTCACTTGTGAAATAACAATTGAACACAAATGTCGCACATCATTACATGCATTTCACCTTTGTCCTGTGTACATTTTCACGTTTCAGCCAGATGAGACAGTCCCTTGTGAAATGGCCATCATAAAAAATCACGACATCACTCATCATTGCAAATTCACATTTGCTCCAGACAAACTCGTCCATCATCAACGCATTGGACATTCACAATTTTTCTACGTCACTCAAAATACATAGTTTTTTGTGACTTGCCCAGACACACCTCCAGCCCATACATCAGCATCTGGTTTATACAGTACATCTAACCAGATTACTGTGCAGTTCTGACACCAACACTATCCACTTTGCCCACTAAAAACCATTTTGTTATTCTCAACCACACACAAGTACTTCCAGCCATTATTTAGGGGGAACTTAAATAAAATTGCACACATTAAGTTGACTTCACCTAAGTGTGAAACCATGCAACTAATAAATCAGACAATATAAGCGTGGGAAGAATACAGTATGATTATGTTCTAACCATAATATGAATACAGCCCAACTCCAGTCATCTTTATATTTTTTTCCATCATATTTGTTATATTACTTTTGGCCATTCACAGAATGCAAGCCAGGATTACTAACCTGGAATCAGTGTTTAAGAACTGTTCTGTACACCCGAAATCAATAATTGGTAGCCCCCCTTGTAGCTGATGCCAAGGGAAAGATAGACCGGGCGAACGAACGCGGCCTTCCGCACTGCCCACACCTCCACCCTGCCCCACTCAACCCCTCTCTGTCCAACCCCTGTCTAAACGTTCAGGGTAGGATTGTAACAATCGTAGCTGGCGATGTCACGTTGTGTTCATGTCTACATGATTTAACATTTACGTTTGTTACCATTAATGTTAATTAATAACATACCGTGGAGCAATGTGAAGTAATTGGTTACTAACTAGCATATGAACGTGGAGAAGCTTTTGTTGTTGTTGTATAGATTTGTCCAACTATATTAGTATGGACCCGGGCTCAGAGTGGAGAGCCCGCCAGAGTTAACTGAAGTTGACGTGGAGCATCCTCTACGAGGAATTGCTGGGGCTAGTTAATTTGGAAAATAAATGTGGGTCCGTCTGTTTGAGACGGTCTAAGAGAATGTCCGGGTCAAGGGCCGTCTTGATGATGTTATTTGTTTCTGCTCTGTTGATGGCCTTGCGAGAGCTGAGGTGAGGTTCAGAAACTGTGGATGTGGAGGGTGTAGTGCCTTCAGTATCCATCTCGGCTTGTGGCGGTGGTCTTGGCTGTTTCCCCATCTTCCTCTTCGATATCGGTGGTGGCGAGGGAGAGGTACATGCCTCCTCGGTGATTGGTGGTTGACGACAGCAGCAGGAAGTGGTGAGGGGGAGGTGTGGTCACCTTCGTCCTGTAGGATGGAAAGGACGGGTGAGTTGGCCCTTCCCTCACCTGCTGACGGCGGGCGGTAATCATCGTCGGTGTCCATGGGCAGGGCAGAGGTGGTACAGGAGGAGGCAGTCGCTCTGTTTAGAGGAGCGTCGAGCTGAAGCCTTTTCCGCGGTGTTGTGCGGGGTTTGGGAGGCTGCAGTGTGGTGGTATGACGCTCCTGACGAAGGGCTGGCCGTGCATCACGAGTGAAGCTCTGGGGGATGACAAGGCGTGGCAGCCCGTTCTTCTCAAAGATTTGGGGGAGTAGAATGAGCAGCGCCGCCTTATCATCGCTGCAGAATGCCTTCGCAGTTGCAGTGCATATAGCGACGATCGTGTCCACACTTCCAAGACATCTGGGATCATCAGGCTGGTGTCCTCGGGCCGCGGGGTGCCGCCGTGCATGGGCAGCGCCCTGCACAGCAGCACCTCTCGGCCCGGTGACACCCTTAGCCTCGGGACCCTTCGGTGTCTGGATGATGTGGAAATCGACCGTCTCACCCTGGCCTAACGAGAGCGAGGGGCGCCTTTAAGAGGGAGCAGCGATCCCTGAGCGATGCACGAATACATCGGCACCAGTGTCCTGTCCCCGGATGAACCTGTACTTCGCCCTGACGCTGTACCACTTCACGGTACTGGTGATGGTCTACACTCCTCCTTCAGGCCCGATGCTGGCAGTATCAGCCCTCCTCAACGGGTCGCGAGCTGTGGCAGAAGAAGAGGCCATGCTGGAGATAGGAGATGTTGCTGCTACCGCTGCTGAACACGAACTCGTGGAGAAACAATGTGATGTAAAGACAGAAGAATGAAAGAAGCGGAGTGAGTATAATTTTATTGCATTTTAATAATACATTTATATTAATATCAAGTAAAATATATTCACATTATAAGTGTATGAAACTATTTCACCCACATTTACGATATCTGTTACTGTCTGTCACTCCACTTGCCACGACCTGCACCCTTTATTGCCACTTTTGTGCGAACCAACAAATCTCAGAACATGAACCAAACATCTAACACGCTTTGAGCACACATTTTATACACATACTGTATATATTGCAAATCAAGTGTACAACATGATACCATACGGTATAGGAGTGGGTTCTCTGTGGTTTAAATTGGTAGATGAAATAAACCCGGCAATTTCCATTGTTAGAGTCACAAGACCATAAAGCTGTGTATTGCTAGCAGATTGTATGGGGGGTTACGACCTGTCCTTACAGAAAACAACTTGGCATTTACCATTCGCGAATCTAAGACTTATATGCCAGATAGATGACTTATTTTACTCTAGGCATTACTGCAGCGGCAAAACAAATTATTCCTCATCGGACTAGCCGTCTAACCGTTTGCTATAAAGAAACATAATCCCACATGCTGATGGAATTATTAGTGATTAGGATGACGGATACGATGAAGGGGGAAGTAGTAACTGATTCAATAAATAAAAGGGCTGTAGTCCCCATCTTTAGATCGAATGGCTATGCACTGACATTTTGTTGCAGGTTAGTGTTATGCGTGTGTACAAATATGCAACAAGCGTGTGTGTGTGTGTGTGTGTGTGTGTGTGTGTGTGTGTGTGTGTGTGTGTGTGTGTGTGTGTGTGTGTGTGTGTGTGTGTGTGTGTGTGTGTGTGTGTGTGTGTGTGTGTGTGTGTGTGTGTGTGTGTGTGTGTGTGTGATTCATACCAGAGGATGACTCGAATCATTGAAGCAGTGTCTTATATAGAGGGAATGTTATTCGTAGTTGATTTCGTGTCTGTAAAATAAAAATATTTAACCAGAAAACATTTTGGTATGACTGACAACCTGGAGCACCGTCGGATGGTAACAGATATCGTAAATGTGGTTGTATTAGCTTCGTACACTTGAAATGGGAATATTATTTTCCTGATGTTCATAAGAATATATTATTACAATGCATTAAAGGAGAGTGTGTGTGAGTGAGGTGGAGGGGGGAAGAGGGAGGGGGAGGCCGAGGATGAGATGGAGGGATGGGGTGGAGAGGTATACTGTATAAGAGAGGGGGGTGTGAGTTGGGAGCAGGGCAGCGAAATGGAGGGGGACAGGGCGACTTGGAGGCGATTTGTTTGTGGCCACCCCAAACGGGATTGAGGCGTCTGGCAATAGATAGATAGATAGTATGACGAGATTAAATCTGTTGATGTGGTCTACCTCGATATTCAGAAGGCTTTTGACAAAGTTCCACACAAAAGACTCCTTCAGAAGCTAAAGGCACATGGTTTCAGAGGCAGTGTTCTCGGGTGAGTAGAAGATTGGCTCACCGGACGAAAGCAAAGAGTTGTAATAAATGGAAAAGAGTCAAACTGGATATGTGTTACAAGTGGAGTACCGCAGGGTTCAGTGTTAGGTCCTATCTTTTTCTTACTATATGTAAATGATATTGAAGAAAGGATTGTGTTGTAAGATTTCAAAATTTGCTGATACTAAAATAGGTAACAGAGCAGATACAGCACTGCAAAGGCAAGCAATTCAGAGGGATCTTGATCAACTGTTTAACTGGGCCCAAGTCTGGGAAATGGATTTCGATATTAATAAATGCAAAGTACTAAACATTGGCAGTAAAAATGTAAGAGCTAGTTATAGCATAAATAATGTTCAACTTGATAGGGTAAACCATGAAAAAGACTTAGGAGGTATAATAACAAACGATTCTATACCAAGCAAACAATGTACAGAAGCTGTGAGAAAAGCCAATAAATTGATTGGATTCATAGGCAGTGCATTTGAATATAAATCCGATAATATTGTCCTCACTTTGTATAATTCCTTAGTACGCCCGCACTTGGAGTAATGTGTTCAATTTTGGTCACTGTATTATAAAAAGGATATGGATAAGCTTGAAAGAGTGCAGCGAAGGATGACAAAGATGATACCTAGACTGAGAACTAAACTGTATGGGAAACCTTTAGAAGCCCTGAATCTCTTTACCCTAACAAAACGAAGGATACAAGGAGATTTAATTCAAGTATTCAAAATATTCAGAGGACTTGATAACATGGCTGTCAATAAATACTTCACAGTTGATCACTCGAATTATACTAGAGGCAATGGGTATAAAATAATTGGCAAACGATTCCAGTCGCATGAAGCTAAGCATTTCTTCTTCAATAGAGTTGTAAATATGAGGAATAAATTGCCCTCCAATGTAGTAAATTGTAATACAGTGCAAACCTTTAAAGGTCGCCTGGATAAGTATTTGTCGTCTAACCCCCAGCTTAATATGTTTACCCCTGAATAAAACACTTGTGTATGTGTAATTTTCTATTTTATTTTATTTTAGTTTTTTAGAGCCTGGATCAATTTATTAAATGCAAATATAGTATATTATGCACAGACTAGGATACACACAGATAGCCCTGAGTTAACGGTCACTACTCATACTTTCGACCTGTGATGGGCTGTGGATCACTGAGGGTCCCTGTTAGTTAAGTGGCCACCATCGGGATTTTTTTTTTTTTAATGTACCAGGGGTCACTGCTTCAGGTGGTGACTTGTGTGCTTGTCCCGCATGGGAAAGTTCATAGTCTCATTGGAATGAACGGAGCTGGGACCTGATTGACTGCTGCCTACCTTAATAGCGCCAGGCAGGGCTCCCACACCATCCCTGAACATCCACACTGTGCACTGTGCAAATTCCACGCTGTGTTTGCAGGCGCCCCATCAACTCAACGTACCTGTACATAGTGTCATGCATTAGTTATTTATTTATTCGATTATTCATATTACTTTACCACTTTCTATTTCAGGTTATTCATACTGATAGCTTATAGATAATGTATTATAGAATGTAGCTTTTCCTTTTCAGTCTTTCCTATGAAATTTCCATGTCAGTTTTTCCATGCTGCATGGTGGTTTTTCTCACTTTTTCTTGCCAGTTTTAACTGGAGAGTTTGGAGGCGGGGGGAGCCTTCTTGCTTTACTATCCTTATCCTTCAGCATGTAGAGTTAGATCTCGTAGTCATAGTCTGCTCTGTAACAAACAGCCTCGAAAGGACCAGAAGGTCTGTTGCTGTTTGCTTTCCTTTGTACTCCTTTGTACTCCCTACCCAACCCCCGTCCAAAAGTTGCCAGGTAGGTTTCTAACATTCTTGGCTGGCGATGTTACGTTTCGTCCGTTTCTACATGAATTAGCATTCACGTTAGTTACAACTAGTGTTAATAACATACCATGTAGTAATGAGCAATAGTGTGTTGCCAGCTAGCATATGAACGTGGGGATGCAGCGTGGTGTAAATAAAGGCATGAGTACAGTATGAGAAAAGCTGGGCGAGTATAATTTAATCTATCTATCAATCTATTGCCAGACGCCTCAATCCCGTACGGGGTGGCCACAAACAAAAGCGCCACCACGTCGCCCTGTCCCCCGCCATTTCGCTGCCCTGCTCCCAACTCACACCCCCCTCTCTCATATACCTCTCCACCCCATCCCTCCATCTCATCCTCGGCCTCCCCCTCCCTCTTCCCCCCTCCACCTCACTCACACACACTCTCCTTTAATGCATTGTAATAATATATTCTTATGAACATCAAGTAAATAATATTCCCATTTCAAGTGCACGAAGCTAATACAACCACATTTACGATATCTGTTACCATCCGACGGTGCTCCAGGTTGTCAGCCATACAAAAATGTTTTCTGGTTAAATATTTTTATTTATAGACACGAAATCAACTACGAATAACATTCCCTCTATATAAGACACTGCTTCAAAGATTCGAGTCATCCTCTGGTATGAATCACACACACACACACACACACACACACACACACACACACACACACACACACACACACACACACACACACACACACACACACACACACATACACACACACACACACACACTTGCTGCATAGTTGCACACACGCATAACACAAACCTGCAACAAAATGTCAGTGCATAGCCATTCGATCTAAAGATGGGGACTACAGCCCTTTTATTTACTGAATCAGTTACTACTTCCCCCTTCATCGTATCCGTCATTCTAATCACTAATAATTCCATCAGCATGTGGGATTATGTTTCTTTATAGCAAACGGTTAGACGGCTAGTCCGATGAGGAATAATTTGTTTTGCCGCTGCAGTAATGCCTAGAGTAAAATAAGTCATCCATCTGGCATATAAGTCTTAGATTCGCGAATGGTAAATGCCAAGTTGTTTTCTGTAAGGACAGGTCGTAACCCTCATACAATCTGCTAGCAATACACAGCTTTATGGTCTTGTGACTCTAACAATGGAAATTGCTGGGTTTATTTCATCTACCAATTTAAACCACAGAGATCCCACTCCTATACCGTATGGTATCATGTTGTACACTTGATTTGCAATATATACAGTTTGTCTATAAAATGTGTGCTCAAAGCGTGTTAGATGTTGGTTCATGTTCTGAGATTTGTTGGTTTGCACAAAAGTGGCAATAAAGGGTGCGGGTGGTGGCAAGTGGAGTGACAGACAGTAACAGATATCGTAAATGTGGGTGAAATAGTTTCATACACTTAAAATGTGAATATATTTTACTTGATATTAATATAAATGTATTATTGAAATGCAATAAAATTATACTCACTCCGCTTTTTTCATTCTTCTGTCTCTACATCACATTGTTTTTCCACGAGTTCGTGTCCAGCAGCGGTAGCAGCAACATCTATCTCCAGCATGGCCTCTTCTTCTGCCACAGCTCGCGACCCGTTGAGGAGGGCTGATACTGCCAGCATCGGGCCTGAAGGAGGAATGTAGACCATCACCAGCACCGTGAAGTGGTACAGCGTCAGGGCGAAATACGGGTTCATCCGGCGCCAGGAGACTGGTGCCGATGTATTCGTGCATTGCTCAGGGATCGCTGCTCTCTCTTAACGGCGCCCCTCGCTCTCGTTAGGCCAGGGTGAGACGGTCGATTTCCACATCATCCAGACACCGAAGGGTTCCGAGGCTAAGGGCGTCACCGGGCCGAGAGGTGCGGCTGTGCAGGGCGCTGCCCATGCACGGCGGCACCCCGCGGCCCGAGGACGCCTGCCTAATGATCTCAGATGTCTTGGAGGTGTGGACACGATCGTCGCTATATGCATTGCAACTGCGAAGGCATTCTGCAGCGATGATAAGGCGGCGCTGCTCATTCTACTCCCCGAAATCTTTGAGAAGAACGGGCTGCCATGCCTTGTCATCCCCCAGAGCTTCGCTCGTGATGCACGGCCAGCCCCTCGTCAGGAGCGTCATACCACGACACTCCAGCCTCCCAAACCCCGCACAACACCGCGGAAAAGGCTTCAGCTCGACGCTCCTCTAAACAGAGCGATTGCCTCCTCCTGCACCACCTCTGCCCTGCCCATGGACACCGACGATGATTACCGCCCGCCGTCAGCAGCTAAGGGAAGAGTCACCTCTCCCGTCCTTTCCATCCTACAGGACGAAGGTGACCACACCTCCCCCTCACCACTTCCTGCTGCTGTCGTCAACCACCAGCCCACCGAGGAGGCATGTACCTCTCCCTCGCCACCACCGATATCGAAGAGGAAGATGGGGAAACAGCCAAGACCACCGACACCAGCCGAGATGGATACTGAAGGCACTACACCCTCCACGTCCACAGTTCCTGAACCTCACCTCAGCTCTCGCAAGGCCATCAACAGAGCAGAAATAAATAACATCATCAAGACGGCCCTTGACCCGGACATTCTCTTAGGCCGTCTCAAACAGACAGACCCACATTTATTTTCCAAATTAACCAGCCCCAGCAGTTCCTCGTAGAGGATGCTCCACGTCAACTTCAGTTAACTCTGGCGGGCTCTCCACTCTGAGCCCGGGTCCATACTAATATAGTTGGACAAATCTATACAACAACAACAACAGCTTCTCCACGTTCATATGCTAGTTAGTAACCCGTTACTGCACATTGCTCCACGGTATGTTATTAACATTAATGGTAACAAACGTAAATGTTAAATCATGTAGACATGAACACAACGTGACATCGCCAGCTACTATTGTTACAATCCTACCCTGAACGTTTAGACAGGGGTTGGGCAGAGAGGGATGGAGTGGGGCGGGGTGGAGGTGTGGGCAGTGCGGAAGGCCGCGTTCGTTCGCCTGGTCTATCTTTCCCTTGGCATCAGCTACAAGGGGGGCTACCAGTTATTGATTTCAGGTGTACAGAACAGTTCTTAAACACTGATTCCAGGTTAGCAATCCTGACTTGCATTCTGTGAATGGCCAAAAGTAATATAATAAATATGATGGAGAAAAATATAAAGATGACTGGAGTTGGGCTGTATTCATAATATGGTTAGAACATAATCATACTGTATTCTTCCCACGCTTATATTGTCTGATTTATTAGTTGCATGGTTTCACACTTAAGTGAAGTCAACTTAATGTGTGCAATTTTATTTAAGTTCCCCCTAAATAATGGCTGGAAGTACTTGTGTGTGGTTGAGAATAACAAAATGGTTTCTAGTGGGCAAAGTGGATAGTGTTGGTGTCAGAACTGCACAGTAATCTGGTTAGATGTACTGTATAAACCAGATGCTGATGTATGGGCTGGAGGTGTGTCTGGGCAAGTCACAAAAACCTATGTATTTTGAGTGACGTAGAAAATCTGTGAATGTCCAATGCATTGATGATGGACGAGTTTGTCTGGAGCAAATGTGAATTTGCAATGATGAGTGATGTCGTGATTTTTTATGATGGCCATTTCACAAGGGACTGTCTCATCTGGCTGAAACGTGAAAATGTACACAGGACAAAGGTGAAATGCATGTAATGATGTGCGACATTTGTGTTCAATTGTTATTTCACAAGTGAAAGTGACAGCTTTCTATTTCTTGGAGACCATGATGACTTCTGTTTTGATGTTGATGATGACTAATGAGTCATCTTTTTTAGATGGAAAAGGGTATATATGATAGACTGTGAAAAAAATCATCTGTTACGAATGGTAAATGAACTACTATTGATGTTATTGTGCGTGTTGCTTCCAAGTATGGGTAATATATCAGAATTCTTTCGTCCAGCAAGGCTTGAAACCATGCTTCTGTATGCCTTGACTAATTTGCCGGAGGTTGTGAATGAGTAGTAAATTAATGGTGATCCTCTCGTTACCAGCATTAGTAATTCCTTTCATGAAAGACTGACAATGAGCTCTAGTATTATCTAAAAGTAGTATTATTATGTCAATATGTTCCATGATCACTGAGAGGTGTTGGAATAGTGTATTGTTTCCTTCTAGTGCATTTACTTCCTCCACATTTCCTAGAGTTGACTTTTCTGTCTTCCTTATGTTCTTTACAATCGTCAGCATTAAGGTGTTCTGGGTATCAGCCAACTTATGTTGATGTGAAAGAATTCGTGTAGCTTTGTTAAATTTGTTATTTATTAACTCCAGATAATTTTTTGTGACCAATCCAAAAATGTTGCCTATAATTGCCCCACCTAGGTCGAACAAACCACGTTTGTTTTGTGTATTCGCGATGTTGTTTCCTACCCTAAGTGTGTTACTCCCAGCTGATATGTCCTGGATCATGGTGAGCATTATGTGCTTAGCCTGTTCTAGTTTCCAGTCAGTTAACTTAATTAAATCAGCGACTTCTTGTGTGTAGTGATCTTGTGAGGAAGGGCGTGTTAATACCACTTCCAGAGTTCTAAGTGGTCCTGATATTTTCTGTAAGATTATTGGTAAGTCATTCAGTACGTCCAAACTAATTTCGGTACTCATTATGTCCTGCACAAATGCCGTTGAGCATGCTGGGACGATCAGGCACCCTTGCCTCATTACATGTTTAGGCTGTAAGTGAGATGATCCTCTTGATATCAACAGGAACATGATCAGTGGAATAATTCATCTCATCTATACTAAAACAGTAGCGAAGATTCAGTGGTGGTGTGAGGAGTGGCGAAAGAGATGTTGACGTCCAGGATTGTTGACCCAGCTCAACACGCCACTATCGCTTGGTCATCATTGCCTTCCTTCGTGGTGGTGGAGAAGAGTGCCTGGGGAGAATTGCAGAGAGAGGTGGTGATGAATGGTGGCGGGGTGGTGGAGGTCAGCTGTACTGTGCTTAACTCAGCGCTCACACAATTCACTCACTTCCTTGTTCGCTTCTTCATCTTAACTTGCTTGATATGCCTTACTTGTTGTGATTAACTTGTCGGCTTGTAGAGTTGTCGGTAGACGTAGTTTATCCTTGTTACTGTTTCTCGTAAATGTTGGAGTTGTGGTTGAGGTGGTTAGGAGGGGTTAGGGGCAAAGTTAAGTTACATTGATGCTCAGCCAGCTCAAACCTTCTGTTTTGCTTTTTTTTGTTCTGCTTCTTGGTATCTGAGATTGCGTGAAGTCGCCAGATTGAATGTAGTCAGTTCGTTTTCGCCACCAATATTGATGACGTCGCCATAGACGTCGTACTCTCGGGCTCTCTGTCCCTATTCCCTCCGAAATCTGAGGATGGCTCGGTGGGGATGTAGTGTCTCATAGATTTCCATGGTTAGTTTCCATGACGTCAGGTTACTGTCTCAGTCTGGTTAACCTGCTCGTATCATGAAATACTTGTATCGTCTGGACCACAAAGAGATTGAGATATATCATGTGTTATGACCTTCTTGATGGTCTGGGACAACAGGATTGTGGGTATACGAGTACATCATGTGGATTGACATTCCTAGTGAGAAGCTGCGTATGTCTTCAGCAGACGCTACATACCGGACATTTTGATATGAGATATGTACTAGTGCCTATAATGCCAACACACACACACACACACACACACACACACACACACACACACACACACACACAGGAGATACTAGTAGGGAAAATTGCAGTCATAATACTATATTGCCATGTCGTGAAAGGCTTAATGAATATAAGTTGATCATAAAGACAAGTCATAGTATGACGGAACGACACACTGGTCTCTCTCAGTCACCTCAACAGGGTGGAGATGGGGGAAATGGGGAGAGTAGGAAGAAGATTTAATGGAAGAAAGAAGGAGAAGTAAAGAAATGGAGAATAAACATCCCAAGTAGGTCCTCTCAGCTACCAGGGGTCAGTGGTTTTCATGATATTTGCACAGTTTTTACGTTAACTTGTCCTAAAATTGCCATCTCTCCAATTTGAATGCAGTAAATGACATTAGTTTTACGCGAGAATATGATGTTAGTCATGAAAAATGGTTGCAGAATCAATGTAGGGCTGTAGCTTTGTTTTTTTCTGCCGCTGAGCTACATGAAATAAAGGTGCAAAAGCTAAAATATTGGCCGGGTAAATATAATACTGTAGTGGAGT
Organism: Coenobita brevimanus; assembly: GCF_032717465.1. NCBI lineage: Eukaryota > Metazoa > Arthropoda > Malacostraca > Decapoda > Coenobitidae > Coenobita > Coenobita brevimanus. The sequence continues at coordinate 5,704,540 of NC_137022.1, read as the reverse complement.
GACATGGAGGGACAGGTTGACGAATGAAGAAGTGAAGGAACGTTGTGGGGTAGATGTGGATGTGGTTGAAAAGATTAGGAGAAATACACTGAGGTGGTTTGGACATGTGGAGAGGATGGAGAGTGAAAGACTGACTAAGAGGGTGTATGTGGGTGAGGTGGAGGGAAGGAGAGGGAGGGGTAGACCGAGGATGAGGTGGAGAGATGGAGTTGAGAGGTATATGAGGGAGGGGGGGGGTGAGTTGGGGGGAGGGGAGTCAAATGGTGGGTGACAGAGTGACTTGGAGGCGTTTTGTCTGCGGCCACCCTTTGCGGGATTAGGGCGTCGGGCTATAGATAGATAGATAGATAGTATTTTAATTTACTCGGAATGTCCTGCACGGACATAAGAATCTGATATGATCTGCAGTTTTTTCTCAGTAATACCAAATAAAACCCTTCTTTCATAAACCATGTATTGAAAAAAAATAAATAAATAAATAAATAAAGGAGAAGGGGTGATGAGCGTGAGGGGAGCAGAATCGATGAAAAGAAAGGAGAGAAGGATGCACTGAGAGGAGGGGGTATAGGTAATGAAAAGCGACCAATGTGTACAGTGTGTCACGAGAGGCAAAAAGGGAAAAACCGAGAAGCGATTGTAAAGACATGAGAGAAAAAGTGATTATATATTGTGACAGAAAAGGAGAGTGAGAATAAGGAAAAAAATGCCATCGGGAAAAGTGGCAAAAGGGAGATATTAGAAGAGAAAAGATCAGATAAAATTTTGGAGAGATGACACTATAGGTTAAAATGACAGGTGAAAGATAAAAGAAAAAGGTGAAATAAATAGGAAGGTAGAACTGGGAAAGAGAGCCAAAGGCCAAAGAGAAAACAGAAAGTAAATTATGAGATGATTAAGGAAATCAAACATTAGCCTGTTGAAGGAACTATGCAAAGAGATGAAAGAAGTGATGAGTAATAACCTCTTTCCTTCTTTTTCTAATTTAGCTCCTCCGCTTTGGAGTTTATTTTCCTTTTAACTTAAAGACCGGCTACGCATATTACATTCTTGCCCTTTTACCTGCACCGTCCTTTTATAGTTTTTATGTATCCTACACTGCGTCAAAGGAAGACACCAGTATAAGATCAGACTTATATTTTCTCTGTCTATCTATCTATATATCTATCTATCTATTGCCTGACGCCTTAATCCCGTAAGGGGTGGCCACAAACAAATCGCCTCCATGTCGACCTGTCCCCCGCCATTTCACTGCCCTGCTCCCATCTCACACCCTCTTCTCTCATAAACCTCTCCACTCCATCCCTTCATCTCATCCCGGGAAGCCTCTAAATTTTCACCTAACCCAGAGAGTTACAAATACCGATATGAAGATTTGTTCATTTGGAGACGCCTGAACATTGCAGTTTTAGCCTGGATGTCTGGGACACTAATACAGAGCCGTTTGTACTGTGATATGCTTTCGTTGCCAACTTGTCTCATTCAGGGCTGGTGTAATGAATATTATCGATATATATAGTTTGTACATTTCATTAAAAAAAAAAAAAAAGGATTCAGTATAAATGAAATGAAAATATTCATAATATTCATAATGTTCCTAGCGCCATCTGCATTAAACACCCGAAATTAGTATTAGAGTCTATTTCTTCACTCCATCACCAGTTCAGATGAGAATACAAATACTGACTCAGTCCTCTGTGTTATTTTTCATACGGTTTTTATGTTCCTGCTAATTTTCAACTCTTATTCACATTTGTGGAGAGCCCTACTTTGTCCGTCGGTCCATCCGTCCACCTTCTCTCTCTCTCTCTCTCTCTCTCTCTCTCTCTCTCTCTATCTATCTATCTATCTATCTATCTCTCTCAGCCAGCAAAACCCCTCAATTCCACATCGTCGCCTCACAAGTGCCTGATACAACATTCACCGTGTCCAACAACATACACACACACATTACCTTCATAACAGTTGCACGTTATTCATTGTTAATCCTTAAAGGCATATCTTCACCATATTGGGATATTGTTTTTGTAAAACATGTGGTACCTTGTCTTCCTTTGAAGATGCTGGCCAGGCCGTCCAGGTATGTGAAGTGTTTGCCTAGGCCTATTGTGTGAAGTAAGTGTGCTCCCTCTTGTTTTCCCATTGTGGGATTTATTTGCGTTTTTAGTCCATCAGACCTATCGTATGCTGTGCAGGACTCACGATTTTAGGACTTAACGTATGCTCTACAAGTATAACTACTATAGGAGTGTGCCATTATTTTTTTGGAAATATATGTGTATGACTGTTTTATTGTTATGTATCTTATGTTATTATATATTATATATATTATTTACATTATATATTATAGAAATACTATATATATACTACATATATTACACTTTATATTATACTTTATGTACTATATTATTTTATTGGGTTTTTCCTATTTTTTTTTTATTTTTTTTGCTGATTATAAGTAATATTATATAAAGACTAAGATAAAAGTGGAACAAAAGACTAAAGTGAAGACTAAAGTGAATATAAAGAATATATCAAAGGCAAAGGACAAAGGAAAAGGTCAAGGAAAGACACTGCTGTCAGACATAGAACTAGAGACTCTTGTGAACACCAGTGCATCAAGTGTGACCTCTCAGTGTGTCTCAGCCACAGCTAAACCCTGTGTACCGATTGTGAGGGGATGTAGGTCAGTAAAAGAAAACTAAACATTGTGTCTTATATTATCGTCATATTATCGTCATATAAAGTATCAGTCCTCATCATTTGGGTCTTAAAATCATAGTTTAGTGTCAAACGAAATTTACAAAGTCATTAGGGTGTATATACAGGGAACCATAACGTCATAAAAAATTTATATAGTGAAAATTTCCCTTTTTTTTTTTTTTTTTTTTAGCTCTTTTCAGGGTGTCTTCCCACAGTGACCCTCATGAGCCAGAAGTGTGAGCCACTTACAGGATACGGCCACGGGACATGAGAAGCAGCATATATAATCTCAGATCTTAAATCCTCACACGGGCCGAGTAATTAATTTTTTATTCAGTAACGTCAAAAAAAAAAGGCAATTTTGGTGAGGTTCCTTTAGTCACCCATAAAACATTTTTATTTTTCAATAATTACTAAAGTAAGTATATCACAGGAAAGTAGAAGAGTTGTTCTTTCTTTTCATGGCCAGAAACCCCATAAAAATTGATTACAACCATGTGTTTTGATTTTTCGAAAAAGGAGTTGGTTACACTCAATGTATGTCATACAAGACAGGTCCAACAACGTATGCCTTTAAGGGTTTAATGTATCAGCCTTCCCATGTAGACCCAGAAATAATATCGCAACTATTAAATCATGATTCTGTAATACATACAGTAGACTACATCCCTCGCAAGACAGGGAATGTCTTCACGAAGATATTACAAGAAATATTGTAAAGCTGTGTAGTTATCCATATGTTAGGATGGCACAAGTAATTTCTTATATTTTTTTTATATATAATTCAAATTTAGTCAGGCTTTTGGTCCCGTACATGTTACAAAAGCATCATAATGTGTATTTCAATGGTTCATTTATTTTGATCCACACAAAAATAGTGCTCTACCTATTGTTTTCACTGGTTGGATATATATATATATATATATATATATATATATATATATATATATATATATATATATATATATATATATATATATATATATATATATATATAAATATCTGTCTATCCATCTATAGCTCGACGCCCTAATCCCGCAAAGGGTGGCCACAGACAAAACGCCTGCAAGTCGCTCTGTAATCCACCATTTGACTGCCCTCCCCCAGCTCACTCCCCCCTCCCTCATATACCTCTCAACTCCATCCCTCCACCTCATCCTCTGTCTTCCCCTTCCTCTCCATCCCTCCTCGTCACCTACATACACCCTCTTAATTAGTCTTTCATTCTCCATTCTCTTTACATGTCCGAACCACCTCAGTGCATTTCTCCTAATTTCCCCAACCACATCCACATCCACCCCACAACGCTTCTTCGCTTCTTCATTCGTCAACCTGTCCCTCCATGTCACTCCACAAGCTCCTCTCAAGTAACTCATTTCCACTGCTCTCAGTCCTGACTTGTTCCCCTCTAGCAAGGCCCATGCCTTGCTTCCATACGTCAGGGTAGGGATCACAATACTATCATGCATTGACTTCTTAACTTCCATACTCACCTCCCTATTTCTCATCACTGCTTTCAGTGGATCAACAACCTTCCTCCCCTGCTGTACCCTTTCAAGCACTTCATCTCCAAAAGTTCCATTCTTACTCATCACACTACCCAAGTACTTGAATGCACTCACATTCTCCATATCCTCACCATCGAACCTCACCGAGCATTCTGTGACTTCATTCCTCTCAAACACCATAACTTTACTCTTACTTACATTCACTTCCAGATTCCTCTTCCTACACACTGTCCCAAATTCATTCACCAAACCTTGCAACTCCCATTCATCTTCACTTACCAATACTGTGTCATCAGCAAACAGCAACACCGGAATCTGCCACATCTTCCTCTCATTAGAGCCACCCCCACATCCACTGACCTACCATGCACCTCCTTTACAACTCCATCCATGTATATATTAAACAGCCATGGAGACATCACACATCCCTGTTTCAGTCCCACATTTAGATCGAAGAACTCACACTCGCACCGTAACCCTAGCTCCTTCACACATACTCTTCATAGCACTCAACAATTTTCCGTCCACTCCATATATTCTTAATACCTTCCACATACCTTGCCTATCCATTCTGTCATAAGCTTTCTCTAACCACATACTACTCTCTCCTCTTTTCCTTTGTATAAAAGAACAATTATTCTTGATTTCCAGTTCTCTGGAATTGAGGCGTCTGGCAATAGATAGATAGATAGATAGTTATCACATACTTCTCTCTCCCCTTTTCCTTTGTATAAATGAATTATTATACCTCTTCCCAAGCCAATCTACACAACTTCCATATCCACTCCACAACAAAATCACCCCCCATACTTCAACATCTCACCACACACTCCATCAATTCCTGGGGTCTTTCCCATCTTGATCTTCTTCACTGCATCAACTACTTCCACCCTCCTGATCTTTCCTCCCTCCTCTCATCTCTTCTTCTCCCAGCCATTCCCCAACCAACTTATACTCGCACTGCTCTCACTCTATACATTCAACAAATCCCCAGAGTGCTCCTTCCATCTCCTCAGTTTCTCTCTCTTCTCCTCCAACAATCTATTATTCCCATATTTCACTCCCCTACTACAGTATTTCCCCTTTCACACTGTTATACTTTCTTTACCTTCTTCCAAAATAATTTCTTACTCTCCCTGTATTTTACATTCAGATTCCTCCCAAACTCTTCATCCACTTTTTTCTTAATTTCCTTCAAAAATCTCTTCACCTTCCTTCTCCTCCTCACATATACCTCTCTTTTCTCTCTCCCATCTTTTCCCCTATCTATACTCGCTAGGCATTCATTATATGCCTTTTTTTGTTCCACAGCTCGTTTCACCTCATAATTCCACCATGCTGTACCTTCCACACCCCTGCATCTCCTCACTCCACAAACCACCTCACACGCTGCACTATCTCTTCCGTGAATATCTTACATCTTCCACCCCTTCCATCTGCTCTAACTCATACCTTCCCAATCTTTTTTCCACTATACTCTTTTACTTTGCCATTTTCTCACTATCTTGCAACTTCTCCACTCTTCTCACACGGACTGTTTCCTCCTGTCTTCCTCTTCGTCTCTTCACCCATGTCATATATCTATCTATCTATCTATCTATCTATCTATATATATATATATATATATATTCGTCTCTTCACCCATGTCATATATCTATCTATCTAACTATCTATCTATATCTATCTATCTATTTATCTATATCTATCTATCTATCTATCTATCTATCTATATATATATATATATATATATATATATATATATATATATATATTTATAGTGGTAGGTGGAGGCATTCACAATCCACTCACTCGATGTATTGCTGCTCTCGGGTGTTTGCCCTTTCCTCTCTTCCACCCTTCTTTCCTTCCATCCTCTTCTGTCTTTCTTTCCTTCATTCTTTCCTTGTCCTTCTGCCTACAGGTGACTTTACACTCCCTCTTCTGTCTTTCTTTCCTTCATTCTTTCCTTTTCCTTCTGCCTGTGGGTGACTCTACACTGAGTGACAAGCCAAATAGTTTCCCGTACACCAGGAAACTATTTACTACGCTGGGTGGTAACCATATAAGCAAATTTTGGCACCTGGTTGTTTAGTGGGTAATTATTGCGCTCCAGTCGGATTGAGCCGGTGAAGGTTTATATCCAAGGGGTGGTTGGGGTTGATTGCTCATGTAATGCCACTCAGGGATGAGTGAGGCTGGTCACTCTCATCTTAAATGTCGATACCAACTGCCTAGCCCCGGGCTCCTACGCTCCTCTTGGGGCAATGTAGGATTGGATGATGGATATATATATATATATATATATATATATATATATATATATATATATATATATATACACGACTGTGTTAGGAAGAATACTGCCACCGTATTCCCTGCGTGTCGTAAAAGGCGACTAAAAGGGACGGGGTGAGGGGACTAAGGACCCCCTCCTCTGTTTTTTAGTTCCTAAAAAGAGACAGGACAGAGAAAGGGATGGGGGATGGAGTTATCCCCGTACCCTGAAGATTGGGTCTATGTTTGTGAGAAGAAAGTTGGATGTGTTAGCTTTGAGTGGAACTATGATGAAAGGGAAGGGTGAGTCTATGTTTGGAAGTGTGAATGGAAGATTGTCAGGTGTTGATAGAGGAAGGGCAAGAGAAGGTGTGGCCTTGTTAGTGAGTCCGGAAGTACAGCAGTGTGTGACTGAATGGAAGGAGGTGTCATCGAGACTGATGTGGGTGAAAGCGAAATTTGAACGTGAGTTGTGGGTGTTTGTGAGTGCATATGGGCCTGGTAGTGAAAGGGATGAACAAGAGAGGGAGTCTTTCTGGTTTATTGTTGATGAGTGTCTGCAGAGTTTTGGAGCGAATGTGAATGTGGTAATGATGGGAGATCTGAATGCTAGAGTGGGAAATGTAGCAGCTGAAGGTGTAGTTGGTATGCATGGTGTGCCTGGAAAAAATGAAAATGGGGAACGAATGATAGCGATGTGTGTTGAGCGAGAGATGGTGATTGGGAATACGCTGTTTGAGAAGAAAGATATTTATAAGTATACATGGGTGAGACAGAAGGGTGGAAGGGTTGTTGATAGAGCCTTGATGGACTATGTGGTTGTGTCTAGGAATGTAATAGGAAGATTGTTGGATGTGAGAGTTCTGAGAGGGGAGGATGGAGGTATGTCTGACCACTACCTTGTGGAGGGAAAGTTAAGAGTAGGTAAGAGATGGGTGAGAGCTAGGAGGGTTAGGTGTGGCAGGGAGGTTTTGAAAGTGAGTGAGTTGGATAAAAGAGAGAAAAAGATAGAGTATCAGGAGAAATTGAAAGATGAGTGGAACGCAGTGAAAGATCGGGAAAATGGCAGTGCGGAGGAGGAATGGCAGTTGTTTGAGAGTGCTGTAGTGGGCCATGCAGAAGAGGTGTGTGGTGTGAGACGTGTGGGTGGTGGTGTAAGAAAAGGAAGTGAATGGTGGTGCGAGGAAGTTAGTATGGCTGTGGCTGAGAAGAGACGTGCATATGAAGTGTGGCTGCAGAGGAAGGATGAGATGTCATATGAAAGGTGTAAGGAAAAGAGGAATAGGGCTAGAAGGGCTGTGAGTGATGCTAAAGTGGCAGCAGATGAGAGGTGGGGTAGGCGGCTGACAGAGAATTTTCAACAGAATAAGAAAATGTTTTGGAAGGAGGTGAAAAGGATGCGAAAGGGAGAGTCTGGGAAGGAAGAACGAGAAAAAGCAGAGGATGGAAGGATGTTAATTGAGATGGATCCAGTAAGGAAGAGATGGGCAGAGTATTTTGAAAGATTGTTAAATGTAGAGGAGGAAAGGGTGGCTGAGATTCTGGCGGATGGAAGGGTGCAAGGAATAAATGTGTTGGGAGAGTTGAATGATTCTTTGATCACGAAGGAGGAAGTGGAGAAGGCAGTAGAGGAGATGAAAATAGGGAAAGCTGCAGGTATGGATGGGTGTGCTGTGGAATGCCTGAAGGGTGGTGGAGTGACTATTGTTGACTGGTTAGTAAGACTGTTGAATGTGTGCTTTGTGAAAGGTATGGTGCCAATTGACTGGGCAATTGCTTGTGTGGTCCCATTGTATAAAGGCAAGGGTGATAAGCATGAATGTAATAGCTTTAGGGGTATAAGTCTGTTGAGTGTTGTAGGTAAGGTGTACGTAGAGTGTTAATTAAGAGAGTTAGAGAGGGTGCAGAGGGAGTGATTGGTGATGAGCAGTGTGGCTTTAGGAGAGGGAGGGGATGCATGGATCAGATGTTTGCTGTGAGACAAGTGTGTGAAAAGTATTTAGCGAAAGGCAAGGATGTGTTTTGGGCATTTATGGATTTAGAGAAAGCGTATGATAGAACTGATAGGGAGGCTTTGTGGACTGTTTTAAGATTGTATGGACTTGATGGTAGGTTACTAAAAGGGGTGAAAAGTTTTTATGTAAATAGTAGAGAGTGTGTAAGAGTTGGAAATGCTGTGAGTGATTGGTTTCCCATGAGAGTGGGGCTGCGACAGGGATATGTGATGTCGCCTTGGTTGTTTAATATTTACATGGATGGTGTTGTAAGGGAGGTGAATGCAAGAGTTTTAGGTGGAGTTCTGAGTCTGGTGAATGTTGATGGTGGAGAGTGGAATCTGAAGCAGCTGCTGTTTGCAGATGATACTGCACTGGTGGCTGATTCAGAGGAGAGATTGAGACAGTTGGTAGAGGAGTTTGGAAGGGTGTGTGAAAGGAGGAAATTGAAAGTAAATGAGAATAAGAGTAAAGTGATGAAGTGTACGAGGTTGGTTGATGGTAGGGGGATGAATATAGTTTTGAATGGCGAGTTGCTTGAGGAGGTAGAGTGTTTTAAATATCTAGGGTCACATGTTGCTGTGGATGGAAGAATAGATGCAGAAGTGAAGTTTAGAATAAATGAAGTAGGAAAGGTGCTGGGAGGAATGAAAAAAGTGTTTAGATGTCATTCGCTTAGAATGGATGTAAAGAGAAGGCTGTATGAGGGTGTTGTGGTACCGACTGCGTTATATGGGGCTGAAATATGGAATATGGGTGTAGCAGAGAGGAAAAGTTTGAATGTAATGGAGATGAGGTGTCTGAGGAGTATGTGTGGAGTGATGCGTATGGATCGAGTGCGAAATGATGAAGTGCGAAGGAGAACTGGAGTTGTTCGGGAGATGGCTGGTAGAGTTGAGCAGAGGGTGTTGCGATGGTTTGGGCATATGGAGAGAATGGATAATGAACGATTGGTGAAAAAGGTAACTAGATCTGATTTGAGAGGTGTATATATATATATATATATATATATATATATATATATATATATATATATATATATATATATATATATATATATATATATATATATATTCAACAATCCAATTTGCAACAATTTTTCGCGTTCCACACTCCGGTTCATTTCACATAAGCGTACTGTGCTGTGGTAATACGGAATGACTATTTCGGCAAACGAAATGAGAAAAGTGGTGTGTTTTTGGCACTTGTATCCCCCATACCGTGCGGGTATATTCGGAACGCATGTCTGTCTCTTATCAAGTCCATCCTGTATAAATGAACAGACTGTAATGTTAGATGGCGGTACATAATTGTCATTTCAGGATTTCCCAGGGTGGTGACCAGGGCCCATTAATGTTTATTATTTATACAGGCGATATGCGGATTGGTACAGAAAAGTTAATAGCCTGTGCTGACGATGCCACCTCATTTGCAACCATCTCTGATCCATCCTTGAAAGTAACTTATCAAGACTACCATTACTTGGCACCTTTGTATTGAAGAGGCTGATACACGTAACTGATTCACTTCAAAAGGTTTCCTGTAAAACCGAATAATGTCGTCTCATGATACGATATACCAAAATAGGTAAATAAAAAATATAATGAATAAATAAATATATTAATAATTTACATCATTATTTTGAATCGAGTGATATCAATCAAAAAGGAAGAAAATCGCAAAGCTTTAATGAAGTTACTGAATATCATTCTTAATGACTCATAAAGACCGAATTACTGACATTCACAGCAGCAGAACACCGATATTCCGGAGGCTACAAAAATGGCAAGAAGGCAACTGTGTACACTTGGCAGGCGGGAAAACAACGGGGGAAGGAGAAATATGAGGACTTTTTATTTAATGGTCCGTAAAGACTGTTGTCTGGTCAGTTTAGTCGTAAGAGAGCAACAATATTCATGGGGTGGATAGAAACATGGGAGGTGTATTCTTTAACCTGAGGAAAAGCCCAAAGCAGAGATACCAATAGTATTTATATGCAATAGATCTAATGAAGGGAATAATTCTTGATGAAAATGGTATAAATTGAATCCAAGATTTCACTAACAGGACTTATCATTGTTTTGTTTGACTGAAAATGTTTCACTCCGGCCTGCGACCGACTGCATGTTCTGTACAATTTTGAGCTCAGATTTTTTTTTTCAACCTCTTACCTCTGCACATCCATAAGCTAACTGACCAATACTAATCAAATGAGATTCCTCCTCTTCAAATTTGTCTTCTTCCAAAATTTTATTCCTCCTCTTACTTCATTCTCATAATCTTCCTCTCTTCCATTTATATTGCTCTGTACTAAAAAAATGATTATCCTCCTCTTCGATTTATAAGTCTCATCCTAAATCTAATTCTCCCTTCTTTTCTCTCAGTATATTTTACACCTTTCTTCTCTTCATTCCCTCTCTTTTCTCCTTTCCGGTCGTCATCTCTCGTCTCTCAGTGCTACCCGTCTCTTGGCCTATTACGACTGCACTGGACACACGAGAGCACAATATATACTTTCTTCATTTATCAGTTGGTCTTGGCCAGCGGCAGAATTAATCTCCTAAGTGTCTGTCGTAAAAGGAGAATTTAAAACTGATAATCTGTAATGCAAGAGGTAATGAAAGACATAGTTCACAAGAAATTTTGTATTAGAATAAGCATCCAGAATGTAAACATCAAGATATTACACCGGTAAATCACGATAAATAAAAATCAAATCAAATATACAGTATATACTAAAACAGGATCAAACAACTACATATTCACGCATATCAAATGACTGTTCAAACGTGATCACTGAAACTCTGGACATGTACTGTAGGCAGCACCGGAACATGAACACTCTTAGTTCTCCTAAAAGACATGTCGCTAGTTAGGTTCATTTCACATTCACCTGCTCACGTCACCCGGCCTTTGAAACATTACCTTATAATATTACATCCACTTGTGTTTAATGTACCTACACTAAAGGAAGACAAAGTATATGTTTTAAGATTTACGTTTCTAGCTTTGGATTTAGGTTATTGCCCGTATATATATGTTAGCCTGTAATTGGGCTGCTCCTAAAACTGCCATACCCTTACGCACAATTCTTTCATGGCTCTAATGGCGACATTACCGACTAAATGCAATCATCGGGCAAATTATGAGCGAGCAGAAAGAACTGTGGACCAACTCGTAACCTACTGGGATATTATTTTTATTAAAGGATAAGTTGCATATCGTTTCACATTGTTATTACGCTGATTGCATCACCCTACATTGTTTTAACTCTTTAATCTGTCTCCACTGTAACTCTACTTGGCAGGTTCGTAACCCATAACGCAACCCCCCCCCCCTCTCTCTCTCTGCCTTTGCAGGAGTCTGGTGTAGTAGTGGATCCCTTTGCCCTCTCTCACCACCTGGTCACGCACACTGTGTACCAACAGTAGCATTAAAATAAGAAAAAGTATATTACAAGGTTACACAGATTATGCAGAAAACCAGAAGGAACACTCGACACTCCTTCACACAAATGGAAAACTTTATATAACCTCAACAAATATCACCTACTTGAATCCCGTCATATAATTCTTTTATCGTATTCTTGCTATCTCCAGGCGCATTTTTTAAACTTAGGAAATGCCCCTGGTACTGAAGGGGTAAACAGAGGTCATGTCTAATCCCTACAGTTCAAAGAGTTGACGGAAATCGTCTGGCAACAGAAAACACTGAATAAACACATCACCATACTGAATGACTTCTAACATTTTTAGGGACAAAGATCAGAGGCAGGCCCTTAGGAGAGTCGAAAGCACTGTAGCACAGGTAGTGATTTGTCCCTGACTGTCCTGTTACTCCCTATAATCTAGTGCAAACACAAAGCAAAGACTGATAACCAAGCAATAGCTGTAACACTAGAAGCAGCTGTTTGGGTTACGTTTTCAACAGTGATAAATAGTTTGCTGAAAACAGTGAGGCAAACATCTGCTATTACATATTAAGATCAATACCATTTCAACACACAGGTGCACACGAAATAGACCAATTTGGCTGCCTTACTACTGTACTCTCTGTAAGAAGCAGCAATACACAAATACTGTAGGAAACACATTGCAAAGTAAGAAATATTCTCAAGAGTTTAAAGAGATACACTGATGTGTGTGTGTGTGTGTGTGTGTGTGTGTGTGTGTGTGTGTGTGTGTGTGTGTGTGTGTGTGTGTGTGTGTGTGTGTGTGTGTGTGTGTGTGTGTGTTTACAATATAAGTTTATTTTGTAGCAGTTCTTTGCAGACAGGTAGACACTGAAGACGGAGATCAAGGCTGTGCTTTATGTGCGGCTCTTTAAATCTTCCAGAGATGACCAGAAGCTTTATAACAGCATAATGCTGCTAGCAAAGGAGATTGGTCTATTGGACTTTGGTAACCTATTGTCTCGGAACCTCCTACATCCAAAAAGGAGTAGTATGGGACTGTCTTTTACAATTTTAAATTTTATTTTGTAGGTCATGGCGCTGTAGAGATAATTTTTACTTAACGCAATTAACAACAGTCTCATCATGCTACTACTTTAGGAAATTTCTTCGCTACAGAAACTACAAAGAAAGTAGAAGAAGGAAACAGCTGATGAAGTAAGCTGGCTCTGATGGTGGTCTTGAATCCTCTCCTGAACGATATGACCAGTTCGGCATCCTAGTTCAAGTTGGCGAAGTGCACCTGCAACAGGGATTACAGGCATTAGACAGTATGATCACTAACATAATACTAGATTGTGTCACAGCTTTACCGTTACGGAATTTGTTAATGTTATCGTTATCAGTACCAATATATATATATATATACCTAGGCTGCTTCCCCCAAGGAAAGGGAGGTAGCCGAGATAGGACGACACACTCGCCATTTACTCATATATATATATATATATATATATATATATATATATATATATATATATATATATATACTGTATATCTATCTATCTATCTATATACCTAGGCTGCTTCCCCCAAGGAAAGGGAGGTAGCCGAGACAGGACGACTCACTCTCCATTTACTCATATATATATATATATACATATATATATATATATACATATATATACACATACATATATATACATATACATAAATTATATATATTGTTACGGAACAGAGAAAGATAACGTACACTTTAAGTGAGAATGCTAAAAATCACCACTGTCCCGTATAGTTCCAGGTTCAAAACAAAAGAGTTAGGTAAAATTACAAGTTAAAGTTTAATGCTTAAATTAACAACAAAACATTCAGGACTCATAAGGATAATGTAATGGCAAATAAACAGGTTAAATATATGGTTAACTGCAATAGCCTCTATTAACTCGAAATTAGCAAGAGTAAATTTATCTAAGTCAGCCCTGATAAAAATGAGATACCAGATAATACTCAGTGAATGCCAGATAAATAATTACAGATACAAACTATTATAAAAAATGACTGACATAAAGAACCCCACACGAATTACAAAAACTTCACTAGGCCTACAAATTAAACTTATGCTATACAGTACAAGAAAAAATGCAACAACAGTTATATTCAAATTACACACAGCTGCTAGATGGTTGGAGACTTCTTGAGCACTCACAATAATAATATCTGTACAGGGGAGGACAGAGATGTGAACAAAATGAGGAGCAGATCTAAGTGGCAATGATGCAGAGACTGAGCTCATTATATAGGGGCCAGGAGAGCTTGATACAACTTGTAATGAGGACGCGCAAATGAAAGCCATGGGGACATAGAGTTCACAATCCCGCTCTGGACAACAGAGAGAACGACTTACTCTACTATAACGGTAGAAAGGGGGGACTGAGGCAGAACACGCTCGTGATCAAACATGCAGCAACTGTGCGTTAAAATTACACAAAGGATGATGAAATCACAGGCTATGTAACACCTCCCCACAAAGAAAAAAGAAATTTACAAAGGAAATTTCTTATTACTCTACAACAATCTGTACATGGCATTACAGAACATGCAAATGACTTTCCTAATGTTACATAACATGAGATCTCCCTAGCACGTTCAGTCATAGGTACTTGCCAGTATCCCTTTAACAAATCAAACTTACTTATGTACCTAGCCTTTCCGATCTTGTCTATGCAATCTTCTACACGAGGGAGAGGGTAAGTGTCTGTTTTAGTTATCTGATTAACACGTCTGTAGTCGATGCAAAGCCGCTGTGACCCACCTGGCTTAGGGACTAGAGTGACAGGAGAACTCCACTCGCTCTGACAGGGCTCAATCATCTTGTGGTCCAACAGGTAGCCAAGCTCCTTCTGGATGAGAGGAACTTTCACTGGGTTCACACGGTAAGGAGGCAATTTAATTGGCTTTGCGTCTCTAACATCGACATCATGCATCAACACGGTGGTTCTTCCTGGAGTGGCACGGAACACTTGCGGGTACTCCTGCAGTAATGCCGAAAACTCCTGCCTTTCCTTGGGTGGTAGATGAGAAAGCTTAGTCTGGAGATCATTCATGATATCAGGATTCTTCCCCAAACTATCACTCAGGCTCATACCGCATGGGAGAGCTTCACTTGCAGACTCGGGTGGAACAGCTACAGTGCAGACTGGATTATTTTCATCCCGCTTGTGATATAACTTTAGCATGTTGATGTGACATAGTTGCTTGCTCTTTCTACGATCTGGTGTGGCGATGACATAGCTGACATCACTGAGTTTCTTCTCCACGAAATAGGGGCCACTAAACTTGGCTTGAAGAGGTTGCCCATGAACTGGTAGCAGAATCAAAACCTGATCTCCTGGCTGAAAGTGGCGTAACCTGGACTTCTTGTCATACCAAGTCTTCATCTTCTCCTGAGCAGCTCCTAAATTCTCTCTCGCCAGCTGTAAAGCAGTGGACAGCCGTTCTTTGAACTTCATCACATACTCCAGCAGGTTGACGTCATCTTCCTCCGACAGCCAGCATTCCTTGAGTAGCTTAAGGGGTCCTCTTACTTCATGGCCAAACAGTAGTTCAAAAGGTGAGAAGCCCAGTGATTCATTTGGAGATTCTCTTGCAGCAAACACAGCGAATGGAAGACCTTTATCCCAGTCTTTCTGATGTTCCAAACAGTATTTCTTGAGCATCGATTTCAGTGTTTGATGATATCTCTCCAACGCTCCTTGGGTCTGGGGATGGTAAGCTGAAGACGTGATCTGGGAGATGCCCAACTCTTTCAGAGACTGCTTGAAAACATTTGACATGAAATTACTTCCTCGGTCTGACTGTACCTCCTTGGGCAGACCAAACTTTGTGAAGAACCCTAGCATTTCCTTAACCACGTTCTTTGCTGAGATGTTTCTAAGTGGAATGGCTTCAGGATAACGAGTAGCCATATCAATCATGGTCAACACATAAGAAAATCCTGAAGAAGTCTTAGGAAGAGGGCCCACAATATCCACCAACACACGGGTGAAAGGCGCCTCAAAAGGAGGAGTGGGAACTAGAGGTGCAACCTTTTCGGTCTGATTACACTTCCCCACAACTTGACAGGTGTGACAAGACTTACAATACCAGGAAACATCCCTGAAGATACCTGGCCAGTAGAAGTGTTTCAAAATGCGTGCCACAGTCTTCCTCACTCCAAGGTGTCCTGCCAAACTGGAATCATGAGCCACTCTAATGATATCCTGCCTACAAACACGAGGGATGACAACTTGATGTACAACCTCCCATTCACAGTCGGCTGATGCTGTTGGGGGTCTCCACTTCCTCATAAGTACTCCTGACTTTACATAATAACAAGTAGAAGCACCAGCTGACTCTTCCTCACTGCAAGCAGAGTTAGCTAGACCTTTCAACTCAGGGTCAGCAACCTGCAACTCAACCAACTCTTGACGAGACAAATTATCAACACTACGGGGTACTGCCTCATCTGGTGAGTGGTCCAAATTAGCAAGAAAAGTGTCAGCTAGGATAACATCATCATCATCATTATCCTCTAAATCACCAGTAACTTTAGACTTAGCCCTAGTGACAGCACATGCAGGGAACACATCAGGGACATCACAATCCTGGGACGCAGCCACTGGCTCACTAGACAACTGAGGAGCTGGACACACTTGACTTCCACCAATATCATTTCCAAGTAAGAAAGTTACACCTGACATTGGGAGTGTCTCAACCAACCCAACCATAACAGAACCATTAACAAAACCAGACTCTAAATTCACTTTGCACAGAGGAACAGAGAAGTAATTATTCCCTACACCTTGTAAGATTACAGTTTCATCAGAGGAATTAAAATTAGAGCCTAGAACACTGGTCAGCATAAGGGATTGGCAAGCACCTGTATCACGATATATTTTAACTGATTTCCTGTCATTACTGTCCAGAGGACTGACAAAACCATCAGACAGGAAATTAGCACATGAACTCTTGAGAGTGTCACCCACGTTACTGCTCAAAAAGAGGAGCTCCATCATGAGAATTTAAGTTACCCCTCAAAGCAGGTTCAGTTAACTCAGTTAAAGAATTCTGGGAACTCTCAAGAGTGGACACTAGACCAATTGACTGAATATTTAAAGACTCCTTTTTGTTCACATCACGCTGTCTCCTGAAACATCTCTCCGTAGTATGACCAAGCTTACTACAATAAGTACATTTACTTTTCTGAAATCTAGAGGTGAAGCTGGTATTTACTTCCTGAGAAACATCATCCTTATTCTCTTTCCTGTTACCTGTACTCTGAGTAGAGGCAACGTACTTACTCTCAGCTTTCCCTTTTTCTCTAGAATATCTCTTGTGAGTGAGAACATACTCATCAGCTAAAACTGCAGCATCAGACAAATTATCTACTCTTTTCTCATCAAGATATAGGCTTACATCTTTACTAATACACCTTTTGAAGTCCTCCAGCAAAATCATCTGCTTAAACTTGTCAAAATCAGAATCCACATTCTTAGAATTTAACCACTGCTCCAAAAAATCTTCTTTGATTTTTGCATACTCAACATGGGATTGCTTATCTTGCTTGTAAGTTGTCCTAAATTTTACTCTATAGGCTTCAGGAACAAGCTCATAGGCCTTAAGAATCAAGCTCTTAACTACATCATAATTATCACATTGATCCTGAGGCAAAGATGCATAAGTTACTTGAGTTTTACCGGTGAGAACAGTTTGAAGGAGTACTGGCCAATACTCCTTAGGCCAATTAAAACCTGTAGCTACCCTCTCAAACAACTGAAAATACTTTGTTAAATCAGATTCATTAAAAGGAGGGACAAGTTTAACATTTTTAGCCACATCAAAATCATCAGAGCTAGATGATCCAGTTCCACCTTGTTTCATGCGATACTCATGGTCTGCCTGAATCCTAGCAAGTTCAACTTGTGCGTGAAACTCAGCCTCCTTAACATCAGCCTCCTTAGCACGTGCTTGAAATTCAGCTTCCTTCACACGAGCCTCCTGCAGGGCTAGCTGTAACTTAGCTAATTCGATCTGCGTTTGCTCATTTGGAGGAGTTACATTAAACAAGCTTTTATTAATCATGCCAACAATTTGATCTTTAGAATGATGAGAGTGAACTGCAATTCCCAATTGTTGAGCAACAAGCTTAAGTTCATTCTTTGTTCTGTTTTCTATATCACACACTGTTTGCACATTTGACAAAAATCTTTGGCTTCATCAAGTGTAGAAATAGTACCCATCATGAATATATCACAGTCACAAAATATCAAACAATATCCTTATGATAATATCCTGAATATCCTGATATGAGGTCGCCAAATTTATGTTACGGAACAGAGAAAGATAACGTACACTTTAAGTGAGAATGCTAAAAATCACCACTGTCCCGTAAAGTTCCAGGTTCAAAACAAAAGAGTTAGGTAAAATTACAAGTTAAAGTTTAATGCTTAAATTAACAACAAAACATTCAGGACTCATAAGGATAATGTAATGGCAAATAAACAGGTTAAATATATGGTTAACTGCAATAGCCTCTATTAACTCGAAATTAGCAAGAGTAAATTTATCTAAGTCAGCCCTGATAAAAATGAGATACCAGATAATACTCAGTGAATGCCAGATAAATAATTACAGATACAAACTATTATCAAAAATGACTGACATAAAGAACCCCACACGAATTACAAAAACTTCACTAGGCCTACAAATTAAACTTATGCTATACAGTACAAGAAAAAATGCAACAACAGTTATACTCAAATTACACACAGCTGCTAGATGGTTGGAGACTTCTTGAGCACTCACAATAATAATATCTGTACAGGGGAGGACAGAGATGTGAACAAAATAAGGAGCAGATCTAAGTGGCAATGATGCAGAGACTGAGCTCATTATATAGGGGCCAGGAGAGCTTGATACAACTTGTAATGAGGACGCGCAAATGAAAGCCATGGGGACATAGAGTTCACAATCCCGCTCTGGACAACAGAGAGAACGACTTACTCTACTATAACGGTAGAAGGGGGGGACTGAGGCAGAACACGCTCGTGATCAAACATGCAGCAACTGTGCGTTAAAATTACACAAAGGATGATGAAATCACAGGCTATGTAACAATATATATATATATATATATATATATATATATATATATATATATATGTATGTATATATATATATATATATATCGTTTCGTTTTTAAAGGCTCCAACATGCTTGCATGTTGGAGCCTTTAATATATGTTATATCTATTTTCGAGAAATGCACCCATGGATTCTATATATATATATATATATATATATATATATATATATATATATATATATATATATATGGTAGATTCTCTGGCATAACCATAACCTGTTCTTGCAGGAAGGACAAGGCAAGGAGAGTGCCGAGCCTTCTCGTGCCTCTTGTTATTTCTTCATTAAATAAATAAATAAATAAATAAAGGTAGTAATAAAATTAAGACTAAATAATTTTAAGAAGGGAAATTATCGTACGTTATATCTATTTTTTGAAAGAAGCACAAGCTAGTAAAGGGAGGGTTCAGAATGTTTCCTTGTCTCCAGTTCTTCCTACAGAAACAAATCTAAGCTTCGACAAGAAATAGATCGTAAATATATTTCAGAATCCAGCTCCAGAGTCCTGCACATTCCCCCTTCAGTTCCACGGATATAGGTACGTTTCAAGTTTCATGCAGTATCTTTAAATTCAGAAGCTTTTTATATAAATTTTCAAACTTCGTCATTCCATACTATGTCTCCTACAAACAGGCAGTGTACATCCAGTCGCACATAAACAACTAGAGCAATGCCATGTTTTTCGAAACATGAAACCTACTTGTAAACGTGTAACTGGATGGAACTGTGCATGTGAAAAACAACTCAACTGCGACTAAGGACTCACCTGGGAAAAAGAACTCATTTGGGGAAAAGGACTCACCTGGGAATAAGGACGCACCTGGGAAAAAGAATTTACCTGAGGGCAAAAGCTCACTTACGAAAAAAGAATTTACCTGAGGGGAAAAGCTCACCTACGAAAAAAGAGTTCACCTGGGGAAAAAAGAGCTCAACTGAGGAAAAAGAACTCACCTTGGGAAAAAAAACTCTCCTAGGAAAAGAGCTCTCCTGTGAGAAAAAGAACTCACCTGGGGAAAAAGAACTCACCTGGGGAAAAAAAGAACTCACCTGGGGAAAAAAAGAACTCACTTGGCGGGTATCGAGAGGCTGAAGAGGACGGTAGTTGTCAACCATGGGGTGGCCGTTGGCGTCCTTCAGGTTGCGAAACGCCGCCATCTGTGGGGATACAGCCACACTTCACCATTTTATTCTTGCTAAATACAGATAATTTTATACGGCTATGAAAAAGCCCTTACCATTCCAGATTTTTAAAATCCTGAGTGTTTGACCCCTTTACTACGATGACGTCCTGTTTGTTTATTCTTGCTACCTAAGGAGACCTCTTTTAATGAAGGACTTAATGAAGCCTATATCAGACATCCCCAGTTCGAGGAGTCATTTCTAAGCAGAGTACAGACATCTCGTGGCAGCAAGGATAAAACAGAAAAGACATCATCGTACTGAAGGGACTATAATTATGTTTGAGCACTAAAGACAGCAGAAAAGATTTATAATGCAGAGAGTAAGGGTAGGTGTAAACTGTCACTATAGACTTTTTGCACTAACTTGGCCCAGATCTTCATCCTTTTGCAGGCTACAGTATACAGAAAGCAGAACAGACAATGCTACAGCTCTACACCCTTTCCACAGAACTTCGTAATTAGTATAATATTTGTGTGATGATCTGTTGTTACAGCTAAGCAGACAGGAGGGAGAGATGGCAATTTTAGGCCAAGTTAGAATAAAAACAGTATAGGAAAATATAATTATTTACTCTTATCTCCTCACCTGTGCAGCCGATATATTTAGTTTGTCTGTGAAGACCGTCCACACTACCACCTCGTTGCAGGGCGGTGTGGTCAGCGAGCCTTGGTAGCGGTAGAACATGTTCCTGTTTAGGGGTAGGAAGATCGACAGCAGGAAGGGCTGAATGGTGACCTCTTGATCTGATGGTAAAGCAACGAATGTGAGGGATTTGTGCTTGTCAATATCTTCACGGAAATAACGAAAGCATGTAATATTGTATAACTCTCTCTCTCTCTCTCTCTCTCTCTCTCTCTCTCTCTCTCTCTCCCTCCCCCTCTGTGTGTGTATATATATATATATATATATATATATATATTATCAGCAGCAACAGCAGCAGCAGCCATTACAAGTCCACTGCATATATCTGCATATATATATATATATATATATATATATATATATATATATATATATATATATATAATCAGCCATTACAAGTCCACTGCTGAACAAAGGCCTCCCCCAACCTTCTCCACGAATTCCTTGACTGAGCCAATCTTTGCCGCGTTTTCCCTACAAATTTCTCTATCTCATCCCTCCACCTCCTGTCTGGCCTATTATCTGCTACGTTTACAACCTCTTGGTGTCCAGTCAGTCAACCTCTTGCTTCATCGATTATCCCTTGTTTTTGCAACATGGCCTGCCCACGTCCATTTCTGTTCTTTTAAACTGCTCTAATATCTTTGACTTTAGTCTGCTCTCTCACCCAAATTGATCTTTTTCTGTCTCTTAAAGATATTCCCAACATTGACCTCTCCATTGCTCTCTGAGAACGAATTAATTTATTTTCCATCGATTTTGTCAGTTTCCAAGTCTCGCAACCATACGTCATAGCTGGAATTATACATTCGTTATATACTTTTCGTTTCATACAAACTGGCAAGCTACTTTTCATAATGTCTCTATGTTTACCGAAAGCTTTCCATCCAATTGTAATGCGTCTTTTTATTTCGCTATCATCTTTCGTTAATTTTAGTATTTGTCCCAGGCAATTGTACTCCTTGACTTCTTCAAGATTTTCTCCACTTATTCTGATGACGCTCTTTGGTGTTTGAGGATTAAACATTACTTTAGTTTTACTCCGGTTCATCTTTAGCCCTACTTTCTCAGTTCAGCTCATTTAACATTTCTTGCAATGTCTCTGCTCTTTCTGAGATTAGGACAATGTCATCTGCAAATCTTAAATGGTTTAGCTTTTCTTAATCTATGTTTACTCCTTTGTTTTCCCAGTCTGTCATTCTGAAAGTACTTTCTAGGCATGCTATAAATAACTTTGGTGAAATTGTATTTCCCTGACGCACGCCTTTCTCAATATTAATTTTCTCTGAGTCCTTATGTAATTTAACTGTAGTAGTTCCCTCTTTATATATGTTTTCGAGCAGTTTTACAATGTTCTCATTCACTCCTTGTTCTCGCAATGAATTTATAATTGCTTTGTGCTCCACTGAGTCGAAAGCCTTTTCGTAATCAACAAAACCTAAGCACAGTGGTTTACTATATTCTGTAGTTTTTCCCCCCTGGGGGTAGTTTTTTTTTCAAGAATACTCCCCCAGTATCCCTGCTTGTCGTAAAAGGCGACTAAAAGGGTTGCCGGAGGGTTAGTGCCCCTCCCCGGAAAACAACTAACTAACAAGACAAACAAGAAGCCTCGGACAAGGACTGACCAAACGATGACGACCCAGGACCGAACAAAGGACTTGGTAATGTCAACATGGAATGTAAGAGGAGCGAATGATGAGGTGAAAGAGAGAGAGATTGTCCAGGTGCTTGAGGGTGCGAAAGTGGATGTATGTGGAATAACTGAAACAAAACGGAGAGGAGAAAGTGTGAGAGAATGGGAGTATGGATGGGGTATATGTGCAAGAGTAGGTGAGAATGAGAGGGCAAAGGAAGGAGTATGTATAGTTGTGAGTAAAAGATGGAAGAAGAGCATAAGACGGTATGGATCACTTGGGTCAAGGATTGTGTGGGTAAGGTTGAAAGTTAGAATACAAATGTGGGCAATTGTGTGTGTGTATGCGCCAACGCAAGATCGTGCTTGCAGAGTGAGAAAAGAGTTCTGGACAAATGTGGAAGTGTGCATGGAAAAGTTTGGAAGGAATGAGTGTTTTTGATCGGCGATATGAATGGTAAAGTAGGGAATGTGAAGGTGGGTGGAATAGTTGGTGAGTGGGGTGTGCCTGCTGAGATAG
This sequence comes from Coenobita brevimanus, assembly GCF_032717465.1. Taxonomy (NCBI): domain Eukaryota; kingdom Metazoa; phylum Arthropoda; class Malacostraca; order Decapoda; family Coenobitidae; genus Coenobita; species Coenobita brevimanus. The sequence goes on along the minus strand of NC_137022.1, from coordinate 5,681,515 downwards.
ATGAGAATGGGAGTGTGTTAGCGGACATTTGTGCTGGGAGGGGGTTGGTGATAGCCAATACCCTCTTCAGGCATATAATGATCCACAGGTATACATGGCGAGTGATGAGAAGGGTGGGTGGTGAACTGAATGAAAGGAAGGCAATGATTGATTATGTGTGTGTGGATGAAAAGATGTGAAGATGTGTAATGGATGCAAGAGCTCATAGAGGTTGAGGGAGTGGACTTTCTGACCACTACTTGGTGGTGGCCAGAATTAGGATCCAAGTAAGATGGAGAAATAAAAGAAGGGAAAGGCGAGAGGAAAGAGTAGTTGCAAGGAGAATAGAAAGGGTACAAGAGGATGAGAAAAAGGAAGAGTATAAGAGAGAAGTGGAGGAACGATTGGGCAAATATGAATTGGAGCAGATGGGGGACGTGGAACGTGTGTGCAGGATATTTACAGAAGAAATATGTGCAACATGTGATGTGGTGTGTGGGAGGAAGAGAAGACGGAGGGGGGTGCAAGGAAGAGCATGTTGGACTGAAGAGGTGAGACAGGCTATGGCACAAAAGAAGAAAGCATACAATGAATGGATGAGAAATAGGGGCGTGGAAGAAGTTGAGAGGCGGAAGAGAGAGTTATATGTAGAAAGAAAGAGAGAGGTGAAAAGATTAGTAAGAGAGAGTAAGAGAGTGGATGAGGAATTGGGAAGGAATTTGAGTGTAAAGTGGAGGGACTGTAAGAAAATGTTCTGGAAAGAAGTGAAGAGCGTAAGACAGGGTGGAAGTGAGGTTAGCAGGGGAGTGAAAGATAAAAATGGTAGATTACTAATGGAGAAGGGAGAAAAAGTGAGCTGATGGAGAGAACACTTTAAGGAATTCTTGAACATACAGGATGGAAGTAATGCGAGTAGAAGTGGCCTGGGGAATGGCTGGGAGAAGGAGGGAGGTGAGAAGACAGGAAGAAATCAGTAGGATAGAAGTTGTGGAAGCAATGAAGAACGTTAAATTGGGGAAAGCCCCAGGAATTGATGAAGTGTGTGGTGAAATGCTGAAGCATGGGGGAGAGATTGTAGTAGAATGGATGTGGAAGATGTGTAGACTGGCCTGGGAGGAAGGTAGAGTCCCGGAGGATTGGAAGTCAGGTATAATTATTCCCTTGTACAAAGGAAAAGGGGAAAAAGAAGTGTGTGGTAATCATAGGGGCATTTGTCTTCTTAGTATAATAGGAAAAGTGTATGGTAGGATACTTATTGACAGAGTTAGAGAAAGAACAGAGAAATTAGTTGGAGAAGAACAGGGAGGCTTTAGGAAGGGAAGAGGTTGTGTAGATCAGATATTCATTCTTAAATCATTAGTGGAAACGTTTCTAGAGAAGGGAAAGAAGTTTTATGCGGCTTTCATGGATTTGGAGAAAGCATATGACAGGGTGGATAGACAAGGATTGTGGAAAGTATTAAGAATATATGGAGTAGATGGGAAGTTGCTGAATGCTGTGAAGAGTATGTATGATGGTGCTAAGGCTGCAGTGCGCGTGGATGGTGAACTAAGTGAATTTTTCTCTTTGAAGGTTGGGTTGAAATAGGGATGTGTCATGTCTCCATGGTTGTTCAATCTTTACATGGATGGGGTAATAAAAGAGGTACAAGGTAGGGTAGTGGATGTTGGAGTGGCCCTGGTGAGAGAGGATAGTGTTTGAAAACTCCCTGTACTGTTGTTTGCAGATGATACTGTGTTGTTGAGTGAAGACGAAGGGGAGCTGCAAGGCTTGGTGGATAAGTTTGGGAGAGTGTGTAAGAAACGGAATCTAAAGGTGAATGTAGGGAAGAGTAAAGTGATGGTCTTTGAGAGAGGTGAAGTCAGTGAATGTACAGCGAGGTTGGATGGTGAAGAATTGGAAAATGTGAGTATGTTTAAGTCCTTGGGTAGTGTGATGAGTAAGGATGGAGGTTTGGGGGGGTGAAGTGCTTGAAAGGGTACAGCAGGGAAGAAAGGTTGCTGGTTCTTTGAAAGCAGTGATAAGAAACAGGGAAGTGAGCATGGAAGTGAAAAAGTTACTACATGACAGTATTGTGATACCAACTCTAACGTATGGAAGTGAAGCTTGGACGTTGTTGGAAAGACACAAGTCAAGAGTGAGAGCAGTGGAAATGAGTTATTTAAGAGGAGCCTGTGGAGTCACGTGGAGAGACAGGTTGACGAATGAGGATATAAATGAGCGTTGTGGTGTGGATGTGGATGTGATAGGAAGCGTTATGAGGAACACACTGAGATGGTTTGGCCATGTGGAGAGGATGGAGGATGAAAGACTGATGAAGAGAGTGTATGTGAGTGAGGTGGAGGTGGGAAGACGGAAGGGAAGGCCGAGGATGAGATGGAGGAATGGGGTGGAGAGGTATATGAGAGAGGGGTGTGTGAGTTGGGAGCAGGGTAGTGAAATGGTGGGGGACAGGGTGACGTGGAGGCGTTTTCTTTGTGGCCACCCCAAACGGGATTGAGGCGTTTGGCAATAGATAGATAGATGGATAGTTTTCTATATTATGTGATTCATTGCGTGTAGATGATCAGTAGTCGAGTACCGGCTTCGGAATCCTGCCTGTTCAAGAGGTTGGTTTTCCTCCAGATTTGTAGCTATTCTGTTTGTAAGGGCTTTAGTGAAGAGTTTGTAAATGACATAGCAAGCTAAAGGGTCGATAGTTACTAAGGTCTTTTGAGTCGCTTTTTTTATAAAGTAGAATTTCTATTGCATTACACCTTGTTTGGGGAATTTTCTTCTGTTTTATACATTGGGTAAATGAGTGAGCAAGCCTATTTTGTACTTCTGCTCCTGCATGCAACAGTAAATCTGTTACTATTCCATCTTCTCCCGGAGCTTTCCCTCTTTTCATATTTTTAAGAGAAATATTTACTTTGTCTGGTGTTACCTCAAGTATTTCACTTGTGTCAACTGAAAAGTTAGCTATTAATACTACTGTCTTTGATGCATACAGTTCTTTGTAAAATTTCTCAACTCTCTTCAGCAACATATCTCTGCATTTAATGGCTTCACCGTTTTTGTCTTTAAGTCATGTAATATGTTGCTTTCAAAGTGCCATTTTGCTTCGGACCTGTTTCAGACTTTTTCCTTTTTTGATGGTTTCTTTGATTTGATCCATATTTCTCTTTCTTTTTTCTTCTCTTTGTCTTCTGTTGATAAGCTTATTTAATTCCGCTCGTTCTATTTCATCTTTCTTTCTTTTTGCTTTCATTATCTTTCTTGTTTTCATAAGCTCAAGTGTCTTCTCTGAATACTTCCCAGCTTTAGTTGTATTAGGTCTTCCTACTGCCTCCGCTGATTCTTTTAGCACTTTTGTTAGTCTGTCATTCAGCTCCTCAATATCACATTCAGCATTACAGAGAGCCTGAAGTCTGTTCCTTATTTCCAATTGAAAAGCTACTTTGTTTTCGCTGACTTTTATTGGGCATATCTTTTTATCTTTAATCATCTTTCTTTCACTTTTGAAATTGAATCTTGCTGTCCAACCCACCATCCTATGGTCACTTCCAATACTTACTTTGTTGATAACTGTGGCATTTGTGATTGTGTTATTCTTATTTGCTATAATGAAGTCGATTTCATTCTTTGTTTCTCCATCTGGGCTTCTCCAGGTCCACTTTCTCCCTGTTCTTTTGTGAAAGAATGTGTTCATTATTCTCATGTTAAACATTTCTGCAAAGTTTACCAGCATTTCTCCTCTTTCGTTCCTTTCTCCCACTCCAAATTTTCCCATACATGCTTCTCCATTTTCTGATTTTCCAACTTTTGCATTGAAGTCTCCCATGAGTATAGTATAGGTGGTCTTTTCTTCTTCCATAATCTGGGAGATGTCATCATAGAATGTTTCAATTTCTTCATCTGAGCTCTGAGAAGTTGGTGCATATACGTGTATTACTTTCAGGGTACATTTTTTGCACAGTCTGATTACAACTACTGATATATATATATATATATATATATATATATATATATATATATATATATATATATATATATATATATATATATATATATATATATATATATATATATATATATATATATATATATGTATATATATATATATATATATATATATATATATATATATATATATATATATATATATATATATATATATATATATATTCACTCGGTTTGTCTGTCTGTCTATTATCAACTTTACGCGAAAACTAGTGGTGGGATGTTGACTTAAATTACTGGGATGATGAGCTATGACTTTCTGATCACCTGATTAAATTTTGAGCTAAACTAGGACCAGGCCCAGGTTGTAGGGCCAAAAAATGTAATAAAAAAATATATTTAAAAGATCGTAGTTTCGCCATATATTCTTTCAGATTCGTCATATCGACATGAAACCAAAAGCTAAGGTGCAACTTTCAAAACTGCATCCAATAATATGCCTCATTACATCAGGGGGGTCACTCCCCATTTAACGGTAGGGGGGTCAATGTCAGGTGGGTCGGGCGTAAAATTTCAAATGAGCATAAAATGGTCCATTTTCACTCGATTTACTCCAACTTTGATATGTGACATCTTTGACTAGCTATCCATTTGTGTTTGTACGTCAGCACTAAAATGGCCGGGTTTGCTGTACCTTGGCACCGCTTCCTGTTAAGAAACAATAGTAAAGAGGTTAACAGAAAATTTTAGCAGAAATATCTAATGTGATACATGAAAGCCTAAATCAAAGATGAGACACACCAGTTCTGAAATAGACTGATGGAAGTACAATTAGAGGTTTACATCTCACAAGGCATCAAGTTCCGTTGTAAACAAAACATCACAAAATATCACCTGGCTGGGTGACGCTGGCAAGCCCTGTTATAAGTCCTGCGAGTGCCGGATTGTCTTGCTCAGAGATGGTAAACATAACCCCCAGTACCGCCAGACCGTCCTCGTACAAAATGGCCGTTGCTGTGTCGTTGTAACTCTTCTTGTAATGCACCAGGTGGACCTCGCACGGGTAGCTGAGAGCAGAGCACAAGCAGTATTCTTTTCTGTCTCTCTGGCCCCATCCCCTTGTCTGTCTGTCTGTTTGTCTGTCTGTCTGTCTATCTGTCTCTGTCTGTCTGTCTGTCTCTCTGTCTGTCTGTCTGTCTGTCTGTCTCTCTCTCTCTCTCTCTCTCTCTCTCTCTCTCTCTCTCTCTCTCTCTCTCTCTCTCTCATGCTATTTTAGTCCATTAATTTAAGTTTTATGTCTCTCTGAAAGGAAGAAACTAATCCTCTGACTAGTCTATCATACTGTCTCCTCCCTTTGTTTTGTTTTTGTTTTTTTCATTTCAATCCCTGTCATCAAACTTAATCTTTAGCCTCCTCTACCATTCTGTCTCTTCCCTTTATTTCTTTTATTTCTCCTCATGTCAGCATACTTAATCTGTGTCCTTCTTTATATACCATAGCGTTTCGTCTCTTGATTTCCTATATTTCTCCTCCTGTCATCATACTTAATCCTCTGCCTCCGTTATCACATTGCCTCATCCCTTTGTTTCCATCATGGGGCCGACTAACCATTGTTCACTGATTCATTCCTGTCTGCCATGCACTGTCCTATGCCTTCTAAGGGTAGTCTAAGCTCTACCTCCTTGTTTCACTCTTGCCTTTCCTCCTTCATCCCCTCCTGCTTCAAAAACTTTATTGCCTAACAACAGCCCAACTCCGACCTGATCACTCTCATAATATTGCCTTACTCCTTCTTTCTTACCTCTGCCTGACTCCACCCTAGTCGCTACCATACTCCACCCTAAATACCGTTATACTTCACCTTAACCACTGCCATAGTCCACCTTAACCACAGTCATTCTCCATAGTCCACATAGTCCACCTTAACCACTGTCATTCTCCATACTCCACCCCAACTACTGCCATACCCCACCCTAACCATTGCCATATTCCACCCCAACCCCCGACATCCTCCACCCTAACTACCGCAAAACTGTATCCTAACCACCACCAAATTCGACCCAAACCACCGCCATACTCCACCCTAATCACCGTCTAACTCCCAACTTGCCTGTTGTGCTGGATCGTATGCTCTGAGCCAACGGCGTTATTGGAACCCCAGTGGAAATGAAGCTGCACGAATTCATATGCGTCGTCGAGATTCCCGCCAAGCACATAGGGTCTGTTCGGCATGTCCATCGTGACCATGACTGCCAGTAAAGAAATACGTGTTAGTTTTTAATCCGAATAATCGATTTGGGAAGCTTACTGAAGAATCTTTGTAGTTTATCAATTGATTAATTCTAAAATACTGCCTCCAAACGTACGTATATGAGGTCAATAGTCCTGCTGACAAAATGTGGATGGTAATCTGCGCGTCAGCATTTCCTGATTTGATTACGTTAGTTTATGTACGAACCAAGTGAGAAGCTGAGAACAGCAGAATCGGTCGTGCTGCAAACACTAGTAAAATTGGCTCAAGGAGCATTTTCATAGTTAGTTCATTTTCGTTTGATGGAAATGGATCTTCCACACAACTTAAATATTATGCTGTGGTTGCATGAAATTCGATTGGCCTAATTTATGAGGTACTGTAGGAATAAGCCTCGTTAGTTACTGGTCAGATCAACCCGTTTATGAGGGTACACTTGAGGGAAGCGGTGGCTGAATCGGTAAAGAAGCGGCCTGCCGTCCTAATGGACCCGGGATCGAATCCCGACTGCGGCTGGGAACAGTTTAAGGATTTGAATTTCATTAAAAACACACTTTACTGATCTACCAGAAGACCCGCCGACATGTCGTAAAACTACCCCCGCTAATACACAAGCTCTGTATGAGACAGCCCTAGCATGTAGCCTATTCAATATGGACGGTGAGTGTTAGCGCTGAAATGGTGACATGTGGTGTGTAGGAGGACTGCTGGGCCTTTGGACAGGCCTGAAGCCTTTGCCCAGAGTCAGACACATTAAAAAAAGAAGAAGAAGAAGAAGAAGGATCAGAAAAGAGTCCGAGATCATTGTCAGATGAAAACAAACTGACCATAATCTTCAGAGTATAAAAATTAGCCGTAATGAATAACCTAGGACATCACAAAGGATTTCACAACCCAATGAAGAAAGAACTATAGCCTTTTTACATTAACCTGACCTAGTTTTTCGTCCTTTTGCAGCTTATTTCACGTGTATAACTGGTGGCAAGAGGCAAGAGGGACTTATATGACTCTACCTCCGTGACTAGTATCATATTTCAATGATAATATGTTTTTGCAATTCAGCATTCAAGACGAAGAGATGGCAGTTTTTGATCAGGTTAGAGTAAAAGCAGTATAGGCATACCTGAGTGCCCATTATTTGTGACTGTGACTGATGTTGGCATAACGTCGTAGTAATAGAACTGGAAGGGATTCCATGCTTTCATCGGTGGCCCGTTATAGAGCTCAATGGGAGACTGGCGCTGACCTCCGCAAGATGGGTAATATTCTGCCCAATGCTCCGGACCTGAAAGGTGATACAGTAGGTCAGTAAATGTGTATCTGTGTGTGTGTGTGTGTGTGTGTGTGTGTGTGTGTGAGAGAGAGAGAGAGAGAGAGAGAGAGAGAGAGAGAGAGAGAGAGAGTAGGAAAATGAGAGTCATAAGAGTTGGATAAAGTAAGTCCGCGAGAATTTACCCATTATAAACAACTTTTTCCAACTAAGTTCAATCAGGTCTTTCCGGTCCTTTAAAATCAATTTAGGTCACCCACTTGCACAAGAGATCGATTCAGGTCAACACAGATTGCTTTCAGGTCATGCTTCTTATCCTTTCTTTAAATCCCGTCACTGGGAACATAATTGTAAGGTTTGTGTAATGCCAGAATCTCCCATCCAGAAGTTTAATTTTGGAACCATCACTTATATGCCTCCACGACCATTCCTATTTATTCACGCACTCTGAAATGCGGCTAAAAACTAAAAATCTAAGCCTAAACCTCACTCCAACCCCCTTAACCGACTCTCATCTCCTCCCTTGGGACCCTCTTCTCTCCTTCCTCCCCATGATGATCTATGATTTTGTTTGTTTGTCTTAGATGATGTAGGCCTGGATCATTTTATTTCCACATGCCCTCTATGTGGGAAGGGAAGTGTGACAGCCGCCCATTCTCTGGACGTGTACACGATCCAGATTGCCTATTAATGAATGCAAATACTTCCCCGGACACGCATGATCGGGTATGTGGCTCAGGACATGGTGCTGCTGTAGCTGTGAAAGTGTTTTCATAACGATCTGTTGACACATGGAAAGATTTACTTTTTTTTTTTTTAATTCTGGGATATATCTTAAGAACCAGACTGTCAGTCAGTCACTTGCTATTTTCGGAAACGTGGCGCTCAACTCCCATGGAATAAGTAGCTCCTGGATCTAGCAATTTTGTATTTGCTTTTTTATTACCTCTTTCTTTTAACCTTTGCAGATGGCTCTCACCAATTTTCTAAGTGTTTTTCAAGAAGACTGTGTAACAGGAATAATAGGGTAGCCTCACTATCTCTCATAAGAGATACCAAATCAGACATCACATCTCCAAGACCAGCGTAAGTCAATATCTTTCTTCTCAGTTTGCAATAAGCCACCTCCACTGCAATCTCACACCAGTAAAACCTACCTAGTATTGTCCTAGCTTTAAGTTCACTGCTGGCTCACGGCAGTTTGTTCCAATTACTTGCAGCTTCATTCCAACCAGCCTTTTGTTCATATTTGTTGCTAAGAGTTTTCTTTGGGTAGTTCTTGACACATACTTTGTTACTTACTGGTGTTACCTTCGTAGCTCCAGTGGAATCCCTCATCCTCCTCACCTGTGGATGGGGGGCAAGAGGTACGGACATTAGTTTTTCTTAGAGGTATAATTAGCGCCAGGATGGACATATTATTGTGATGCGAGTTCAAGAGAATAAAATTTTCTTTTCTTTTTTCTTTTCTTTTCTTTTGCTTGAAACTAATCCATTAATGAAATTACTGTTCCTAGATATCTAACTCACCACCATGATACACTGAAAGTAGTTCTCTCCAAAATGGAGAGTATGTTTTCACCTCTGTTTGTTTGTTTGTCTGTTAGCAGAATTACTTCAAAGCTGAAAGAGATATTTAGGCCAAATTTGGTGGGTAGATAGCTCATGTCCCAGTGAACAAACGATTAACTTTTGGGAACGATCCCGATAGTATTACAGATTCTGGATCCGGAAAAAGCTTTTTGCAAAACCCAAATCAGTGATGAGAAACCCTAACCCATTATGAAGAGTTGTTTGGAAATTACGTTGCCCTTGTCGGAGATACGCTCCACTGAATGCCCCTCTAGTTCAATATGTTCTTGTGTGGTTAGGAATCCGCAACAATCAATCATATGGTCAGAATATTAAAAATATATATATTTCTGCTCTAAATCAAAGTTGCCCACAAAAAGAAGGCCTTTATCTTCTACAACTTCTTAAATTATATTGAGAAACAAACCAAACACTTTTCCAACGATCCCGTGCGTGTTCAGCAGAATTATACATCTTGGGTGATCACGGTTTTCAAAACCAGGATATCAGTACCTTATAAGATATTTCTGTTATTAATTTGCAAACTCATGTACCTTCTGCTCTGATGTGATTTCATATCTGAAATGGTATTTGTCTATAATGAATATCTACTAATACTGCAATCAACCTTATCAAGTAAAACAACAATTATCGTTTCTCTGTTTAATATAATTGGGCCTGTATTGAAATGAAACTATACAGCCAGCATCACTTTTTATGTGAAAAACAGGGAAACATTTATTAACGTTCATAAAAGCTAAGTCAGTGACGGGTTACACTGTGGAATATCCTTTACTTCGCCCTTCTCCCCGTTGAGGATTGATTACAATTTGATGCTGTAAAATGTGTTCATCTTGTTATAGCGGATTAGATATTAGGCTACCTCTAACTCCTTCAGCCCAAAGGGATCCCTCAAAAACCACATATACCTGTCAGGTAGAAAAGAGAACAAAGGAAGTTCACAGACTGATGTGGCTATAAAGTCTAAACCTCACAGACTACATCAGAATTTCTTAACCCCTTAACCGCGGGGCGTCACGTTCGTGACACTCGGCCACAATGGATCATACCGCTGGGAGTCACTTTCGTGATTCTGTGTTATTTTGAATTATCCCGGGCTCTCAAGTGGTGGCTTGTATCATCTATCAGTACTGCCAATGTCCAACACTAGTCAGCACTCCAAATCTCATCTGTACTCCCATCCATTGTTGACATTTTAGCGATTTTTCCCCCTTCCTGACTCCCCTCCCTACCTGCCCTCCATTACCCTGTCCTCTCACCTCCCACGCCGCGCTGCGCTAAGCAAATTTCCCCCAGATTTTTCCACAGATTTCATCCATTGAAATAAGCCCTATGCCCTATACTTTTACAAAATAATATATACCCCCCTAAAATAAGGTAAGTGATAGTGTTATACACCAGGAATTGGCTAATTATCACCTGACAACACCTCACGTGCATTCATTCGCTACATTACCACAGTAATTTCCCCTTTGAATTATGCCTTGTAATCGATGTCTGTAATAAAAATATATATATCAGAAAGGAAGGGAGAAACCTAAGTGACATTTACATTCACCTGGAACTACCTATTTCTTTATGTATTGCTGAGATTTTCTACCAATAAAAAATTAGCATGTAAGTTAGCAGCTGTCAGCCTCAGTGTCATTGTCAACCCTTGCCTTCTCAGATAAGCCGCGGCATTTAGTTCCTTGTCCTCCGCTGTGGTCAAACCATGCAGCACTCGCGCCCTGCCATTTCTGCTGCTTCTGCGCCCATTGCAAAGAGCCCCATGACCTCTACCCCCATAAAAAGTCGTGAGGGAAGCAGGAAAGGACTTAGTGACTCTGTAGTGGCACGTGAACTAGCAGAATTGTCCATGGTGATGATGGATGGTGATTTTGACAATTCGGGTGAATCATATGATGAGCTGGGTGAGGTAATCATGCCAGAAAGTGCTGGTACGAGTGCTTCAGTGTCGGAAGTTATCCCAAGCTCCAAGGGAAAGGAGCCGTTAGTGCAGCAAGAAGGAATTTGGGAAGGGAGTGAAAAGGCGGCGTGTTAGCCCCAGAACAATGCCCCTGCGTGACCCAGTCCGCCATGAGTCCCGAGTTGATTTACCTCCCCGTTCCCCAAGCCCCACTTCACTCATTTCTTCTTCTTCGTCTGCTGAGTTATCTCCGGAGTCTTCGTCATCGGAGTCACCACCAGCATCAACAGTGAAGGCAGGCCGTAGAGGAAGAGGTAAATCCTGAACTGGTAAAAGTAGAGTTGATAGTAGAGTAAGGGCTGCTAGTGCTGTATGGCAACCCAGGGTCAGTGCAAGTGACCTTGAACAGGGTAAATCTTCCTCACAGCCACCCACCACCACCACCCACCCTACACCGCCAGGAAAGGGAATCCTGGACGCCTTTGTGTGGACAGAAGGGTCCAATTTTGTGCCTGAAACTTTAGTGTTTGATGAGAGCTCCTCAGGAGTTCAGCCTGCTTTCGCTATTGACGATAATGCTGAGTGTGTGGACTACCGTTTGGCCTTCCCAGATGACGAAGACATGCAGCACATATGTGATGAGACCAATAGGTATGAATCACAACGTGCTGCAAGTAGTACAGGTGCAGCCAAGATGCAACAGTGGTCCATGCTGGGAGTGCAGGAGCTGTATGGGTTCTTTGCCCTCATGCTTCTCATGCCACACTCCAAGAAGCATGAGTTGGAAGAATACTGGTCCATGGACCCCTTAATACCCTCACCCAACTTCAATAAGTACATGGCCAGAGATCGCTTCCAGAACATCATGGGAAACCTGCAATTTGCCGACAATGATGTACCTTCCCAAACCGACCCACTCTGGAAGATCCGGGAGATTCTGAGCAGAATGAAGGATAAGTTTATGTCATTCTTCCACCCCTTTCAGAAGGTTGTCATTGACGAATCCTTGGTTTTGTTCAGAGGACGTCTTCAGTTTGTTCAGTACATTCCAAGCAAACGCCATTGCTTTGGAATTAAGTTCTTTGTACTGTGCGACTGTAAGACGGGGTACATCCTTGACTTCGTCATTTATTCAGCCAGCACTGTCGATCTGGATAAAACACACCCCCTTGGCTTCTCAGGCTGTGTAGTGAAAGTGCTCCTTGAAAAGTATTTTGGTGGGAATCATGTGCTGTATACAGACAACTACTATACAGCACCGAAACTTGCCAAATACCTTTCTGAGTACGGCATTGGCTCCTGCGGCACTGTCAAAAGTAATCGTGCCCACTTCCGTAAATTCCCAGAGGCAGGAACCTCGTAGCGAGGAGACGTGCACCTATGCAAGTCTGAGAAGATGATGGCAATACGGTGGCATGACAAGAGCGTCGTGCACAAGCTCACCACCGTACATAAGGGGGAGATGACAGACAGTGGGAAGGTCGACCGTAGGACAGGCGAACCTGTGATGAAACCTGATGCTATGTTGGACTACAATATCAACATGCGGCTGGTGGAAAAGTCCGACATGATGATTGGTGAGATCGACTGCCTCAGGAAGAATACTAGGTGGTACAGGAAAGTTTTTCTGCATCTCATAGATATGACGTTGCTGAACGCCTTCATCCTGTGCAAGATGAAGGTCAAGCCACCCAAGTCCTTCTCCCTGAGGTTGTTCGCCAGGACTTGTGTCCAGCAGCTGCTGGAAAGATATGGTAGGGTGAAAGTAGCAACTCCAAGGTGCCATCCAGTAACACTTCCCGACCGACTTGAGCAGAGGGCGTATATGGATCGGCACAGACTGGAGCTAATGCCTGCCACAGGGAAAAGGAAGGCTGTGAGCTGCAGGTGTCAGGTATGTGCACATACCACCCGCCGCACACCTGAGCACAAACGCACCTCTTGGCAGTGCGCTGAGTGCCAGGTTCCCCTCTGTGTTACCTGCTTCTTTGATTACCACAGCCAGAAGCAGTTCTAACAATGCAAGTGGGAAAGGAGTGTAATGTGGAAATAATGTGTAAATAATGCGTAAATAATGTGTAAATAACAAGTGAAAGCAATGGATGTTCAGTACATATGATTGAACAGTGTATTATAGTTTTATGTTACTGAAAGTGACAGTGAATAACATAGTGTCAGTAAAATAGAAGGGTAAATCTTGAAAATACAATAGAAAATGTAAATAGTAATGTAAGTAATTAGTAATAAAAGAATATGAGTACAAATACTTTATGTTATAACAGTGAAAGTGAATCCGTGGCTCTCTACATATTTTACTGAATGAAAAATTGAATGACTTCAGTGACAATAAACTAATACTACTGAAGGAAACTTATGGAGAAAGACTCCAGATATATATAAGTGTGATATAGTAATAGAAATATAAAGTGTGAGGGGTTTTATTAATAATAAATGACAGAGTACCAAGAGCGAACTAGCGCAAGTGCGACGGTCAGACGCGCTCGTAATTTCCATTGCTTTCACAGTGGGGTTTTTTTGGAGTATGGATCCCAAACTACTTGAAAATCATAGAGTAGTGTTTATAGTGTTAATATCTGGCTGTGGTAATCATATTACGGGTTGTTGGGAAGTGTAAAGTGGAGACTTCGTTACCCAACTTCAGAGGTCTCCACAAGTCCTACAGTAACCGACGAAGGCTCAACAAACATTCCAGGAGAAAGCTGAAGGTATGTGCCATAAGCATATGTAATTTTATTATTCTAGGACTAATAATTGATTTTTGGCAAATATTTTTGAGAGTCTGTCGGAGCCCGAATAACCCCGTGGGACACGCAAAACATTGGTAAACATGCCCGCGGTGTAGGGGTTAAAGCTATACAAAATATGAACGCTGATATGTCTTATACCTAGTAACTATTACAGCTGCTTTTGATGATGATGATGATGATGATGGCTGACAATTATGATAGTAATGATAAAGATGATCACCACCTCCAAGTTACTAGTATACAGTATACCGTACATACAACCACCACCATCATTAATAACCTCAGACACGGATCATTTGCAAAACACCCACATTATCGTCACATTATCTTTGCATCACTGCAGTCAAAAAATGAACACCAGTAATATGCCGAAGTAGGAACTTGGGGCTCTATACTACTGTAGTTTTCCTGTAACCTGCCCTTTTATTGCCTTCTCTCCATCTTGAATGCTGAGTTGTAAAAACAGATTAGCACTTGAATATGACGAGAGTCACAAAGAAGCGCCATGGAAAATATGTGGAGTCACTGTATTATATTTTTCATCCGCTGACCTAACTGGGAAAAGCAGCAAACGGAGGAAATTTTGGGTCAAATTAAAAGAAGAGTATAGTAACACACAAATAATGTTGAAGAGCCCATAAAACTTCAGTACATAAGACATCTATTATTCAAAGGAAGTGCAGAACCCAACCAAAATGCACCCGTGCTTTCTGACATTTTACTTCCTTCAGAGAACAGCACTTAGTGGCCCAGGCATAAAAGCAGTCACTGTTTTGCATTTCACTTCTATCACTGCACTAGAAGAGAAGCGCAAAATAATGGCACATAGACTGAATCTGAAAAGCACTAACATAGGCATGACACACTAGTAGCTTAGCGTTGCACACACAAAAATAATAATAATGAATTAGCACTATCAGTTAAATATTCTGATGTACTAAACAAGACACGAAACTTCTAGACAGCTGTGAAAAAAACAGTTTCAGACTCCTCTGGTTCTTACTGGAATGAATTACTGGATAGGCAGTCATGTGCTTCATATCAGAGACAAGCTTATTCAGTAACACAGAAGAGCGCATACGCTATCATAAGATGAAAAAGTCAGATCAAACATCATGTTCCAAAAACCTGTTCAGTTCTGAGCATTCAAGTCAACCTTCGAAAGTGCTAGATAATATCGGTGAAATCAGTCGTACTGGCAGCTTACGTTTATTTATTGTGTTTGACTTGGGTGGAGGAGTTTCATACCGCTGTGCCAGAGCAGACTCTGCAGGTGGTGGGAATGCAAGATAAAGTGTGGTGATGCTGATGAGTAGTATGAGCCTCATGTCGTGCTGCGGGTGTCAACTGTCGAGCTGGATAGCAATCAGACCTGCGGGTAGGTAAGAACAGGAGTGAACATAGGGATAGGCAATGAACTCTGCATTTGATATATAACATATTACCATAAGGTACCGATATCGTCTGCATCCTCTATGAGAGAAACGTTCGTGAAAGTGATGAACTTAGACATAAATGCGGATAAAACCTGATTTCTTTTATTTGATATTCCCCATGTAGGGACACAAATCCTAAAGGAAATTATGACCCAGCACAAAGATTTTTTTTTATCAGATCCTTACTCATTAAAGTCGCATGTAGCCTTAACTGACATAACTACCACATCTCGATAGCGTGGTCTTAGGTACTTGCAGGGAGATAGGACAATCGACTATGGATCGCTAAGCTCAGCCAGAATAAAGTAGTGAGACATAGTGTAAATGAGGTGAGTTACAGCACTCTTGGGTTACTAAGTTTATTGCACACAGGTATACAAAGTGAATTACAGTTTAGTGGAGCGTGATCCTAATGTCAAACCTTCTCTCTAGCCCTTCTCTCCCGTTTCTCTGATCTGAAGGGAATCTCTCTGACATTATATACAGCGTGGAGAGGATGTGTATGTCTGGTAAATTAATATCCTATCATGTGGACTAACTTACTAGGGCTGGTTACTCTACGTGTTCGGATACGTCATGAAATTCTTGGTCATCTGGACTACGAGGAAGATTAGATACATCGTATGGTTAAGGATTCTTGATGGTCTGTGACAACAAGGTTGCGGATATACATTATGTGAATTGACATTCCTCTTTCATCTAGGCAACGGGATGTTTTCTGTAACTCTTCCTGGCGAACTCAGACATAACTACTTGTTTTACATATTATTACCTATAACTATATAGTTACATACAGTATTGTGTTATATTATGCCTACATATCGCTCGGTCATGCGGAACTGGCATACCATCGACGGTAAACATTGTCATAACATGTTAATGCATACTATTACAATCAAGCTGTAAGGTAATCAAGTAAAATACATAATATTGTAAAGTTACATAATTGGGATAATGTAGATATAAAATTGTACATCTATAATAGTAATATTAAAATAACACAATGGCATGTCTATTGTAGTTAATTATACAATATACTGTATAAGAGAAGGACTTGCTGTATATATATATATATATATATATATATATATATATATATATATATATATATATATATATATATATATATATATATATATATATATATATAAATGAGATATGACAGCATAATTAACCCGCCCTGTCCCGACCGATTTTCCACCACTGACTCCCCCCAATCCCGACGAATTGAAAAAAAAAAAGAAATTGGCTCAAACCTCCACTTTTGGTGAGAAACATCGAAAATTCATAGAGAAATCACTTACCTGAGGTTTAAAATACTCGATACAGGTAGCTATACTCCTTACCTTACTGGGTTTTCTATCAGGTTGGCTCCAAAGAAAACGTATTCTGTGGGAGGGTAACTATTCCACACCACTCATAAACGGTATTTATTTATTTATTTGGTACGAATTTATATGTAGTACGAAAGTATATTGGTTTTCAAACAGTAATATAGGCAATATAAGCATTGTTTCACTCACTAACACATCAACATACCTGACTTTTTTGGCGACATTACCTGATCATCATTTCTGACTGTTTCTTCTCTAATGCTACATAAACATTGTCCTCCACATTGTCATCGATTGGGGAATCACTCTGGCCCTGAATGTCTTTATTGGCCAGGTCACTGGTAACTGGTGAATTGCTGAGACAATGGCATTGGGGGGGGGAGGTCATGCGAGGTAAGGCATTGTCCCTGCCTGACATCTTGTAGAGGAAGGTGTCCCATGTATACGTACCAAAAATCACGTGCAAAAATTGAATATTGTGCAGATTATGAACCTTGCAATTGCGCGACGTACCGGTATGTCGACGGGTCTCACTGTGACAAAACATACCCATACATTGAAGGGACGCCTTGGGTTAAAGTAAGTTTATATTATGTGTAACCCATATTTTGTTATTTTATATAAAATATATATACAATATTACTCAGTTTTGTCTCATTTGTACAGAACAGTTCTTAGACACTAATTCCAGGTTAGCAATCCTTGCTTGCATTCTGTATATGGCCAAAATTAATACAGTAAATATGATGGAGAAAATTACGAAGATGGCTGGAGCTGGGCTGTTTACATAATAAAGGTTAAACATAATCCTACTGTATTCTTCCGAAGGATGTATCATCTGATTTATTAACTGCATGGTTTCATACTTGGGTGAAGTCAACTTAATGTGTGCACTTTCATTTAAGTTCACCCTAGGCAATGGCTGGAAGTATTTGTGAGTGTGGTTGAGTGTAGTTGAGAATGGCATAATGGTTTTTAGTGGGCAGGGTGGATAGTGTAGATGTCAGGACTGCACAGTAATCTGGTGAGATGTATAAACCAGATGCTGATGCATAGGCTGGAAGTGTGTCTGGGCAAGTCACAAAAACTGATGCATTTTGAGTGAAGTAGAAGAACTGTGAATGTCCAATACGTTGATGATGTGTGGGTTTATCTGGAGCATATGTGAAACTGCAATGATGAGGGATGTCATGATCTTTTATGATGGCCATTTCACAAGAGAGTGTCTTAGCTGGCTGAAACGTGAATGTGTACGCAGGACAAAGTGAAATGCATGTAATGATGTGCAACATTCGTGTTCAATTGTTGTTTCACTAGTGAAAGTGACGGCTTCCTGTCTCTTGGAGACCATGATGACTTCTGTTTTGATGTTGATGGTGACTAATGAGTCATCTTTCTTAGAAGGAAAGCAGTATATTTGATAGATATTGTAAAACCTTTCATATTAAATAGGAAAACTTGTGGCACAAAGGAAAATTCTGAGAGCATTACTATTAGCCCCCCCCATCCCGACGTTTTCTGGACAGTGGTACGCCCCAGGCCCAACATTTTTGGACCTTTTTTTTTTTTTTGGCTCAAACATCTGCTTTTGGTGAGAAACATCGAAAATTCATAGAGAAATCGCTCACCTGAGGTTTAAAATACTTGATCCAGGTAGGAGTACCTCCTTACCTTACAGGGTTTTCTATCAGGCTGGCTGCAAAGAAAACGAGTTCTATGGGAGGATAACTATTCTACACCACTCATAAACGGTATTTATTTATTTGTTTGGTACAAATTTATATGTAGTACGAGAGTATATTGGTTTTCAAACAGTAATATAGGCATTATAAGCATTGTTTCACTCACTAACTCATCACCATTCCTGACCTTTTTTTGCCACATTACCTGATCATCATTTCTGACTGTTTCTTCCTCTAATGTTTGTCCTCCACATTGTCATCGATTGGGGAATCACTCTGGCCCTGAATTTCCTACCATGGCATGACATGGCTTTACTGGCCAGGTCACTGATAACAGGTGAATTGCTGAGAAAAGGGCATGC
>NC_137022.1:5595489-5660489 GCF_032717465.1 Coenobita brevimanus | reverse complement strand
TTATTAACAATGTGTGAGCCTGCCAAGAGGATATTCGCAGGCTCAGACGTACAGAAATGACAATGATTATGTGGATGTGCAGTGCATCCCTGAGTGCAAGGCCTAGGGAGGCCAGGTTTACGATGGAAGAGTTGACAGGTAGGATGGGACTGGAGTGTATTGGTGTTGTGATGAGGAAAGGTAGATTGAGGTGGTTTGGGCATATGGAGAGGGTGGCAGATGAAATTGGTTGCAGAAAGTGAAAGGCGTTAATATTAGGGATGTGGTTGCGAGAGGTAGACCAAGAAAGACCTGGAACGAGATCATTGAGGATGACCTCAGGGTTAACGGACTGAGCAGAGAGGCTGCCAGAGATAGAGCAGCATGGAAAGCCGCCATTAGGTGATCAAGGCCGATGCATGGAAGCATGTTGGAGCCTTCATAAACGAAAACGAAAACAGCAGTAAGACGTGACGTCCCATACTACCTCCACTTCACCTCGCCATCTTCAAGCCCCTCTTGGGCGGCCACATCAAATCCTGGCTGTCACTCTTCAAAAGAAAGTTAAGGTGAAGTTTAGTCGTAAGTATAATTCTACTGATAAAAATCTACATATGTAGCTCTTTTCTTATTTGCCAACATCAGCAACATTTACTCCACGCAGGTCAGGCAGAAAAATAATTATCTGTTAATTATGTATATGTACACTTAAAAGAGATGTTATATGTTTACATCTGATACTTTCATTTCCATACATCCCAAAGCTCTTATGGTAACCTCCATTCACATTTTTGTAATTATTTTTATGCTGTGTTCGGGGCTGTGAGTTGTGGGTATATGGTGTGTGTGTGTGTGTGTGTGTGTGTGTGTGGCTTTGGAGTTGAGCGTGTGTGTAAGCAAGGATGGAGGTGGGTGGGGATGGGGGTGAGAATGTGGATGAGACAGAGAGAGAGAGAGAGAGAGAGAGAGAGAGAGAAGGGGGCAGGAGGGATAAAAAGTGGTGATGAGACGCTGTGAAAGAAATGGTGGGATCTCATGTATTATACACGGTTATGATTAGACGTACACGATAATTTCCTTCTTATAATTACGAGTACACTAGAATACAAAAAAATTCTTCTAAAAAGATTGCTAAGAAGTAGGAATGGCAAAAGTTCACAGAGGTGAAGAAAGAACAGAAACAGGAGAGCATTCAGGATGGGAGGAGATTTGGAGACCTATACCCATTACTATATATATATATATAACAGAATGGAGGAAGGAAAAACAAATGAGTAAAAAAAAATAATCCATACACCAGATTACCGGTGTCCTCTGTTCATAGCTGGTGGAATGTAGTAATGGGTATAGATCTCCAAACCTCCTCTCATCCTTAATGCTCTCTTGTTCTGGGCCTCCCCCCCCCTCCCCTCTCTTATCTGTACACTTTTGCCATCCCTACTCTTTAGCAACCATTTTTAGA
Source organism: Coenobita brevimanus (assembly GCF_032717465.1). NCBI lineage: Eukaryota > Metazoa > Arthropoda > Malacostraca > Decapoda > Coenobitidae > Coenobita > Coenobita brevimanus. The sequence continues at coordinate 5,659,048 of NC_137022.1, read as the reverse complement.
AGTTTTTTTTTTTCTTGTTTATGATCTTTTTCTGGAAGTATAATTAAGCATAAAACAAGCACTCCTTGCCTTCTCGTGAAAGAAAGTGTTTTGGTACGTTCTTTAACTATAGGCGAGCTGTAACTCACCAATATTGCAAAAAATGGCAATGCGGTTTTCAGGCCGTAACTCGCGAACTATAGCCTGAATGTTTTTCTAAACATGAAAAGACACATCTACACTTGACAAGAAGCGTTTTGGCATATAGTACGCTTGCGTACACCTTATTGTTTTAGAAATAATTATGATTGATGAAGAATGAAAGAAAGAACTAAATCGATATTTTTGCGGTTCGATTTTGTGACTCCTACGAAGGTTAGCAAGACTTTGCGAGTTGTTTTGCACTTGAATAGCTAAGGTCTTTTAATTCGTGAGCTTAGAACTGAGCTTTGGGACCGTTTTCGCTCGAGTGGCCCTATACCCTATGTACAGGAGCTATTTTGAACCTGTGCCATTCCTCTTATGGAGTAGCTACCGCACTCCATGATATGAAGTAATCGCGAATAAAATCATAATTACATTTATAATACAACTGTAAATTATTCATCAAGAAAATATTTTGACTGCTGAGGGTACGATGGCTTTAGTTCTTTTATGATGAAATTCATGTTGTATGGTTTGCGTTTGAACAACACTAATTCAAGTTGTGAACCTTTATTTATGCCGGTATTAAGTTTTTCTTAGATATAGGTAAAGATGAGTCCGGCAGTGAAATCTGATTATTTATAATAAAGAAATAAAGTGCTGGAAGGGTAAACAGGATTAATGACGGATCTGTATCTCATAAACTAAATTTTTAGTATAATTTTTTGAATAACTTTTCGCAATTGTAAATGGTTTAAAGATCAGCATCACCTATACAGAACCACGGGAGACAGAGCTTTCTGCACCGCCCCTCATTCTACATTCGTGTATAGGATATATCATCTCTCTGGGAAAACTTGGACTGTCAGCCTCACTACAGGTGCAAAACCTGACTAGTTATAAATGAATATAAAGAGTTCTCTCACTTCACATCCGGATTATGTACGCCAGACCTTTTTACTCAGTGAAACCCATCATAAGTTTATGCTCCTTCTTCAGTCAACATTTTCATCACCTTTATTTTTTTAATTCCATTCCATTTATGACAATCTCATTTATTCACCACCATTACTGTTTTCAATTATTTCTCCTCCCTCCTTAATTAAATAGAAAAAATCCATCTGTTTATCACTGACTGCTGGGCTTTGTTTCTCAACTTGTCCCCCTTGCTAATATTTCCCAAACTTTCACTTTTTTTTTTTTCTTATTGCTCCACTGAAATTTGTCCCTCTCCACAGTTTTGCACCTGATAGTAATACAAGCGTTTTCTGACCTAAGTTCTATGTGCCTCTGTTGTAGTGCCATTTAACTCACCCGTCCCGTCGATGTATGGGTATGTTGCAACATTTTGCATTTGCCAGTCCCGACGACGTACTGGTACGTCGTGCAATTGCAAGGTCCCTAATTTGCACAATTTTCAATTTTCGCGCGTGATTTTTCGTACGTTTACTCGAGACACCTTCCTCTATTCCTCTACAAGATGCCAAGCAGGGACAATGCCTTACACCGCATAACCTCCTCCTCCCCGCACACCTTGTCTTTGCAATTCACCTGTTACCAGTGACCTGGCCAATAAAGACATTCAAAGCAAGAGTGATTCCCCAATCAATGACAATGTGGAGGACAAAGTTTACATAGCATTAGATGAAGAAACAGTCAGAAATGATGATCAGGTAATATGGCAAGAGAAGGTCAGGTATGGTGATGAGTTAGTGAGTGAAACAATGCTTATAATGCCTATATTACTGTTTGAAAACCAATATACTCTCGTACTACATATAAATTCATACCAAGTAAATAAGTAAATACCGGTTATGAGTGGTGTGAAATAGTTAACCTCCCATAGAACTCGTTTTCTTTGGTGCCAGCCTGTTAGAAAAACCCAGTCAGGTAAGGAGGTACTGCTACCTGTATCGAGTATTTCAAACCTCAGGTGAGCGATTTCTCCATGAAATTTCGATGTTTCTCACCAAAAGCGGAGGTTTTAGCCAAAAAAAAAAATCGAAAATACCTCGGGATTGGGGGATGTCGAAGGTGCGAAATAGCTCAGGATGTGACAGGTTAAGGTGACAGAATGTGGAAGTGCAACGTGAACTCTGAAGGAAAATGATCTCGCAGGCTTGGTCGAAATGAGATGAAAATGGTAAGGTAGATGTGCAATGCTCTCTTGACTAATAAAGTAAGAAAATTGTTCAGAGACTGCTTGTGAGTGAATGTACTGGTAATGTGATGCATACTAGTCAGCCAAAGTGGATTGACCACGTAAAGGAAATGAGTGGTGAGAAATAGGTAAACAAATCTATCTATCTATCTATCTATTGCCAGACGCCTCAATCCCGTTTGGGGTGGCCACAAACAAATCGCCTCCAAGTCGCCCTGTCCCCCACCATATCACTGCCCTGCTCCCAACTCACACTCCCCTCTCTCATGAACCTCTCCACCCCATCCCTCCATCTCATCCTCGGCCAACCCCTCTCTCTTCCCCCCTCCACCTCACTCACATACACTCTCTTCGTCAGTCTTTCACCCTCCATCCTCTCCACATGGCCAAACCACCTCAGTGTGTTCCTCATAACGCTTCCTATCACATCCACATCAACACCACAACGCTCCTTTATATCCTCATTCGTCAGCCTGTCTCTCCATGTGACTCCACAGACTCCTCTTAAATAACTCATTTCCACTGCTCTCACTCTTGACTTGTGTCCTTCCAACAACGTCCAAGCTTCACTTCCGTACGTTAGAGTTGGTATCACAATACTGTCATGTAGTAACTTTTTCACTTCCATGCTCACTTCCCTGTTTCTTATCACTGCTTTCAAAGAACCAGCAACCTTTCTTCCCTGCTGTACCCTTTCAAGCACTTCACCCTCCAAACCTCCATCCTTACTCATCACAATACCCAAGTACTTAAACATACTCACATTTTCCAATTCCTCACCATCCAACCTCGCTGTACATTCACTGACTTCACCTCTCTCAAAGACCATCACTTTACTCTTCCCTACATTCACCTTTAGATTACGTTTCTTACACACTCTCTCAAACTCATCCACCAAGCCTTGCAGCTCCCCTTCGTCTTCACTCAACAACACAGTATCATCTGCAAACAACAGTACAGGGAGTTTCCAAACACTATCCTCTCTCACCAGGGCCACTCCAACATCCACTACCCTACCTTGTACCTCTTTTATTACCCCATCTATGTACAGATTGAACAACCATGGAGACATGACACATCCCTGTTTCAAACCAACTTTCAAAGAGAAAAATTCACTTAATTCACCATCCACATGCACTGCAGCCTTTGCACCATCGTACATACTATTCACAGCATTCAACAACTTCCCATCTACTCCATATATTCTTAACACTTTCCACAATCCTTGTCTATCCACCCTGTCATATGCTTTCTCCAAATCCATGAAAGCCGCATACAACTTCTTTCCTTTCTCTAGAAACTTTTTCACTAAAGATCTAAGAATGAATATCTGATCTACACAACCTCTTCCCTTCCTAAAGCCTCCCTGTTCTTCTCCAACTAATTTCTCTGTTCTTTCTCGAACTCTGTCAATAAGTATCCTACCATACACTTTTCCTATTATACTAAGAAGACAAATGCCCCTATGATTACCACACACTTCTTTTTCCCCTTTTCCTTTGTACAAGGGAATAATTATACCTGACTTCCAATCCTCCGGGACTCTACCTTCCTCCCAGGCCAATCTGCACATCTTCCACATCCATTCTACTACTATCTCTCCCCCATGCTTCAGCATTTCACCACATACTCCATCAATTCCTGGGGCTATCCCCGATTTAACTTTCTTCATTGCTTCCACAACTTCTATCCTACTGATTTCTTCCTGTCTTCTCACCTCCCTCCTTCTCCCAGCCATTCCCCAGCCACTTATACTCGCATTACTTCCATCCTCTACGTTCAACAATTCCTTAAAGTGTTCTCTCCATCTGCTCACTTTTTCTCCTTTCTTCACTAGTAATCTACCATTTTTATCTTTCATTCCCCTGCTAACTTCACTTCCACCCTGTCTTACTCTTTTCACTTCTCTCCAGAACATTTTCTTACAGTCCCTCCACTTTACACTCAAATTCCTTCCAAATTCCTCATCCACTCTCTTCTTACTCTCTCTTACTAATCTTTTCACCTCTCTTTCTTTCTACATATAACTCTCTCTTCCGCCTCTCAACTTCTTCCACGCCCCTATTTCTCATCCATTCATTGTATGCTTTCTTCTTTTGTGCCACAGCCTGTTTCACCTCTTCAGTCCACCATGCTGTTCCTTGCACCCCCCTCCGTCTTCTCTTCCTTCCACACACCACATCACATGCTGCACATATTTCTTCTGTAAATATGCTACACACACCTTCCACATCTCCCATCTGCTCCAATTCATATTTGCCCAATCGTTCCTCCACTTCTCTCTTATACTCTGCCTTTTTCTCATCCTCTTGTAACCTTTCCACTCTTTTTGCAACTACTCCTTACTTTCGTCTTTCCCTTCTTCTATTCCTCCATCTTACTTGAATTCTAATTTTGGCCACCACCAAGTAGTGGTCAGAAAGTCCACTCCCCCAACATCTATACACTCTTGCATCCTTTACACATCTTCGCATCCTTTCATCCACACACACATAATCAATCATTGCCTTCCTTTCATTCAGTTCACCACCCACCCTTCTCATCACTCGCCATATATACCTGTGGATCATTTTATGCCTGAAGAGGGTATTGGCTATCACCAACCCCCTCCCAGCACAAATGTCCACTAACGCACTCCCATTCTCATCTATCTCAGCAGGCACACCCCACTCACCAACTATTCCATCCTCCTTCACATTCCCAACTTTACCATTCACATCACCAATCAAAAACACTTTCTCATTCCTTCCAAACTTTTCCATGCACATTTCTACATTTGTCCAGAACTCTTCTCTCACTCTTCTAGCACGATCTTGCGTTGGTGCATACACACACACAATCGCCCACATTTGTATTCCAACTTTCAACTTTACCCACACAATCCTTGACCCAACTGATCCATACTGTCTTATGCTCCTCTTCCATCTTTTACTCACAACTATACATACTCCTTCCTTTGCCCTCTCATTCTCACGTACTCTTGCACATAAACCCCATCCATACTCCCATTCTCTCACACTTTCTCCTCTCCATTTTGTTTCAGTTATTCCACATACATCCACTTTCGCACCCTCAAGCACCTGGACAATCTCTCTCTCTTTCACCTCATCATTCGCTCCCCTTACATTCCAAGTTCCAATTACCATGACCTTTGTCCGGTCCTTGGTCGTCAGCCACTAGTATCAATCGAAAAGGCGGGGAATTTAGGGCAAGATCTTATGATGGCTTCTGGATACGAATGACAAAACTGAGATTCTGCAAAACTTCGAACAGCTGATCCCCAAACGAACAAAACTGACACATGTACGTACAGGACCTACAAATTTCAAGCTCTTGCCTGCCACCACACCTCTTTCATTATATAATATTTTAAAAATTTTAGAAGCGGGAGCAGTTCGAGAAGTGGCTGTGTCCGCCTCATCTCTCACTATCTTCTGATGTGAGGTTATTTACTCCTGTAGGCCACGAAAGCACCCCAGGTCAGACCAGACCACACCCTACAACACATCATACCACCCTCTCACACCACATAACACACCATACCACCCTCTTTCACCACACAACACACCATACCACCCTCTCACACCACACAACACATCATACCACCCTCTCCCATCACACAACACATCATACCACACTTTCACACCACACAACACATCATACCACCCTCTTTCACCACACAACACACAATACTACCCTCTTATACCACACAACACACCATACCACCCTCTCCCATCACAGAACACATCACACCACCCTCTTCCATCACACAACACATCATACCACCCTCTCACACCACATAACACACCATACCACCCTCTTTCACCACACAACACACCATACCACCCTCTTATACCACACAACACACCATACCACCCTCTTATACCACACAACACACCATATTCCCTCTCACACCACACAACACACCACACCACCCTCTCACACAACACAACACATCATACCACCCTCTCACACCACATAATACACCATACCACCCTCTTTCACCACATAACATATCATACCACCCTCTTATACCACACAACTCACTATACTACCCTTTCACACCACACAACACACCATACCAACCTCTTATACCACACAACACACCATACCACCCTCTCACACCACACAACACACCATAACACCCTCTCACACCACACAACACATCATACCATCATTTCACACCACAGAACACACCATACCACCCTCTCACACCACACGACACACCATATTCCCTCTCACAACACACAACACACCATACCACCCTCTCACACCACACAACACATCATACCACCCTCTCACAGCACACAACACACCATATCACCCTCTCACACCACACAACACACAATACCACCCTCCCACACCACACAACACACCATATTCCCTCTCACACCACACAACGCACCATACCACTCTCTTACACCACACAACACACAATACCACCCTCCCACACCACACAACACACCATATTCTCTCTCACACCACACAACGCACCATACCACTCTCTTACAAAACACAACACACCATACCACAATCTCACACCATACAAAACACCATACTGCCCTCTCACGCCATACAACACACCATACCACCCTCTCACACAAACATAACACACCATACAACCCTATCACACCACACAACACACCATACCACTCTCTCACACCACACAACACACCATACCACTCTCTCACACCACACAACATCCCATACCAGTCTCTCACACCACACAGCACACCATACCACCCTCCAACATCACACAGCACACCAGTCCCCTTTCACACCATTTAACACAATATTCTCACGAATTTCCGTGAGCGTATTTGTAGGTTCGTGACATTTTGTTTCAATGTGAAAACCACGAATTCTAGTGGAATTCCCACTGCATATCACTCAGTTCAACCGTCCTGGCATTCACTTGATTGGGACGGTTTTCAGAACATTTTTCACTGTTTCATAAGTGATCATCCTTGCACGCAACATTAGCGCCTTCACTGAGTGATTTATTGTGAGCGTATTTCGCTCACTTTCTTTCCGTTGACCGTTGAAGCAAACATGGCCGACCCTCGCCCTTTTTAATAATTCGAGGTTAGTCAGCATTGGATCGTTGTGAGAGCAGGTTTGTTGTGCCCAGCGTGGATCAGCGCCGCTGTTGTACAGCGAGTTCCTGAAATCTCCACCAAGACGGTGAATCGGCGAAGAGATTTAGCGTATTGCAGCATCCGTTTCTGCACCGGCGACCTGTTCATTCCGTAAGCCCCCTCCACTGACCAATATTTCTTTTCGTTTTTTTCCTAGGTTTAAGTGATTAGTTTTTGAGTGAGCGAGTGAGTGTATTTCCCTTGTGATTTTGAATTCATTTTGAGACTCATGTAACATAAAATTAATTTATTGTAGTCTAATAAATTTACAGTTCTTTTTTCTTTGAGCTCAATGTAATTAAAATCGTGTTTTATTTCTCCACATTAAGCTTATTTTTGTTGCCGCTCCTAGTTTGCACAAACGCTTTACATTATTCATAACTGGTACTTAGGCCAGTCCTTTTGTATTAAGCTTAAATCCGTTGTGCCTGCCAGGAATTAATGCAATGCCGAGAACCTGTTTATTACTCTTAGCATTAGTTATTGATTGTCAGGGATGGAGTCACTTTCTCAAGAGGCTAACAGTACTATAAACAGCACTCGTGAGTAATTAGTCTCTGCTGTGTACTGTTGAGAAAGTTTATGAATTCTCATCCTTAGAGAATTGGCAAAGTAAGCCAGCATAAAGTAAAACTTACTGCTTGATTTCACAAGTCAATTCATTGTCTTTATTAACAAGCAACTTTTAAAGCATTTTTAATTCCTAAATTCACATCCCCCCGTGACATCTGGCGACCTTGTCAGGATATTAACTCCTTGCTTAAAAGTTATTAACGAGGTAATACTCACTCACTCATATTTAAATAATTATCATTAAAGTCTATAGCCACTATCTTACTGGTGATTATTGATTCATTTCTACTAATTTTACGTAATAGTTTTCACAGTCAGTTGTTTTTTTTTTATTTTCTTTCTTTACCAGTTTAACTAGATAAAACTGGTCACCACCAACCTGTGCCCATATTCTTTACTCTTGATTATTGGCATTTCTCTGCAAAATAGTCGTCAGTACTTAGTCTTTAGTTCACTCAGACTGAGTTAGCATCATGACTACTAATATATATGTACAGGAAGCTAAAGATATGGGGCTTAGCGACCCCCCAAAAGTCAGAGAATATGTACTCTCTCGGTTTAGTTATGAGCAGCAATGTGAGAATGATGCTCGCAAAGAGCACAGAGTTCAACGCGAATACGAGCGAGAACAACGCGAACATGAGCGAGAACAGCATGAGGATCGCAAGAGAGAACGTCAACACGAGCGAGAACAACGTGAATTGAGCGAGAACAACGAGAAAGAGAACGCGAATACGAGTGTGAACAGCAAGAGAGAGAACGAGAACACTAACGTGCCGAGCGCGAGGCAAGTGAGAAGCGTGAACTTGAGATGCTGAAGCTCAAGCGAGACTCCCTGGCTTCAGACACATCTGGTCCACCTAACCCAAGCTCCACGAGCGCTCTCCCTGCACATGTTCTGGCGACCCCACACATCAAGCTTCCTCCATACAAGGAAGGCGAGCGAATCAAGCCATTCATAGCTCGTTTCGAAGACATGGCTCAGCTGTACCAGCTGAATCAGGCAGCTAAGCGGCTCCAGTTTCTTAGCCTGTTTGAGGGCCCTGCCCTCGATATTCTCCACTGAATTTGTGGAGACAATCTCACCTATGACATGATGATGGCTGCACTCGTTAAAGCGTACAGTCTCACAGTTGACGACGCCAAGAGTCAGTTTATGAGAGTGCATTTACAAGAAAAAGAGACTGCTGTTTAGTTTCTTGATCGGCTTACTACTTACTTAGATGAGTGGATGAAGAAAGATGAAACTCCTGCCAAGAGTGAGGGGAAAAATGACCTTGTGCTGCACACGCAGCTAGAAAAGTCGTGGCCTGCTGAACTTATGCCTCAGCTTAAGATCTGCCAGGTAAGGGATGCCAGCCAAATGGTGGAGAAGGCTGATGCATTCTTCAGTGTGTACTGGTATCAAACTCGTAAGCAGCATGCCTGGAACAGGAATGCTGACAAATCTGGGAAACCATCTCAGACTGAACCGCAGCAACAGGGCCGTTCTCACAATAATGGCCAAGGTCCAAACAAACCACAGAAGAAGGACCAGGGGCAAAATACCCAGAAACCTGAGTGGAAACGGTACGACAAGCAGAACCCTAATCAGCAGCAGTACCGGTATTTCAAGGAGCAGCAGGGCAAGGACAAACAACGTAACCCTCAATCAGGACAATCGACTTTAGTGTATCGGAGGCAGGATGCAAATGCAGCCTTCATTCCACAACAAGCACACAGTGGTACCAACCCCACTAGTACAGGTACTTCACAGTTCACTGGTCCCCCAGCGACAGTGAACTCTCCATCTTAGGTGGTCAATGCTCCAACTCATCATATGGTGAGCATGACCCCTCAGGCATCTAGTTCTCAGGGCGCCACATTTGCTGCATCATTCATTCCACAGTCTCACCAATGACTGCCTGCTACCTCCTCAGACCCTTCCACCAGTAATACTGCCTTTCGTGTTTAGCCAGGGTTTGTGGGAGGTGTTTCTGTAAATGTCCTGAGAGATAATGGTTCCTCAGGTTGCTCCATCAAGCAAAGTTTAGTTTGGCTCAACGAGTACACGGGTAAGCAGATCCAAGTTAGGGTTATTCAGGGATCAATGAGATTGTTCCCTGAGGCACGTATCCAGGTGGCATCTCCTTTCTACACTGGCTTGATAGCTGCTGTTGTCATGCCAGAACCTTTGTTTGACTTCATTATCGGCAACATACCGGGCGTCAAAAACAGTTGCGCCATAGATGTTGCTACTCAGACTTCGGCTGTTGCAGTAACACAAGCCATGGCCAAGGCTCTGAATCGTGTCACCCTGTTGACCGTCGCAATGCTGCAAGATCTGATTCGTAGTCAAGATGTTGTCCAAGAACAACAGTCTGACCCGACACTTGCCTCAGTGTTTAAGAAGCTGGAGGGTAAAGTGATTAAGTTTTCACAGGGACGCCAAGCCAGGTTCCTTCATAAGCGAGGACGGCTATACCATGAGTCACAAACACCCCAGGGCGAGGTTCGACTGCAGTTTGTCGTTCCTGCAAAGTATCACTGAGCAGTGTTCGAATTACATCATTTTTCAGTGATAGGAAGACACATGGGCCAAAAGAAAACCTCTGACCGCATCCATGCTGAATTTTTCTGGCCAGGAATGGGACAGGAAATAACTAGGCTTGTGCGTTCCTGTGATGTGTGTCAGCGTACCACTGACCGGGGATGTGTCTGTCCTGTGCCATTGAAACCAATGCCAATAATCTCTGAACCGTTTGAAGACTAGCAGGTGACATTGTTGAGCCAATCTCTCCTAGGGCAAGTGATGGATCAAGGTATATCCTCACCCTTGTTGATTTCAGCACACGGTGGCCTGAAGCCATGGTCCTTAAGAATATAGAGGCCGTCACTGTTGCTGAGGCACTGATGGAAGTGTTCTGTCATGTAGGTATCCCTAAGGAGGTCTTAAGCAACCGGGGTACGCAGTTCACCTCTGCAATGATGAATGAATCATTCAAGTTGTTGTCCATCCGAGGCCTGCGAACTACACTTATTCATCCCATGTGTAACGGGTTGTGTGAGAGGTTCAATGGGACTCTCAAGAAGATGTTAAACTGCATGGCTGCTGAACAGCCAAAGGAATGGCTGCGGTTCATTGCTCCTTTTCTCTTTGCTTATCGAGAAGCCCCTCAGCATTCCTTGAAGTTCTCACCTTTCGAACTGGTGTATGGAAGGTCGGTCTGTGGACAACTTCAGGTCCTTCGCGAGTTAAGGGACGATGAAGAACCCGACCCTGAAGTCAAGATCACCTACACCTACGTCCTTGATCTAACTGACCGCCTCCAGTCGATGTGCGAGTTAGCTAAGGAAGAATTGATCAAGGCATGCAAAGTTCAGAAACCCTATTATGATAAAAAGGCAAAGCTTCGGAAGTTTAGTACTTGGTACGATAAGTACTTGGTGTTACTCCCCACTGCCCAGAACAAGTTGTTGGCACAGTGGAAGGACCATATGATGTAGTAGAACACATTTCGGACCTCAATTACATAATTCAGATGGGCTAACTTCGTAAAAGGTTCCACATTAACATGTTGAAGGCTTATCATGAGTCAAACCCCGAGGAGACTGGCCTATGAGTAGCTGATGACAGTGACCAGCCACTGGAAGAAACCGGGCAGCTGCGGTGATCCCAACTGATGACCATGATGACGAGCCCTTGACCGTTCAATCCCGTCAGGAAGAGACTGTCGGAGATGTTTTACTTAACACTGACTTAGCATTAGGTGACCCGAATGCCATAAGGTCACTGCTCTGTCAGTATGCTGATGTCTTCTCTGACCAACCTAGACTCGTAAAGGTTTATTGTCACAAAATTGAGTTGACCAACAATACTCCCATAAAGGTTAAGCCATATCCGATTCCCATGCGACTACTGGACGCAGAAGACAACGAAATTACTGACATGGAGACTGTAGGTATTATTGAAAAGTCCTCATCTCCTTACTGTAGTCCAATGGTAGTAGTTGACAAAAAGGATGGTGGAGTCAGGATTTGTGGCGACTATAGGAGGCAAAATCCAATCACCAAAGTGGATGCTGAGACAATGGGTGACTGCATTGCCATCTTCTCTAGGCTGGCAGGGTCATGCTTTTTCACAAAGCTCGATTAGCAAAGGGATTCTTTCAGAATCCCCTTCACCCCGAGAGCCGTCAGTTCACTGCTTTTGTTACTCCTTGGGAGTTGTATCAGTATAAAGTCCTCCCACTTGGACTTACCAATTCCCCAGCAGTATATAGTATGCTCGCATACACCTTTTTGTTTTAGAAATAATTATGATTGATGAAGAAAGAAAGACAGAACTAAATAGATATTATTGCAGTTCAATTTTTTGATTCCTATGAAGGTTAGCAAGACTTTGCAAGTTGTTTTGCACTTGAATAGCTAAGGTCTTTTAATTCATGAGCTTAGAACTGGGGTTTGGGACTGTTTTTGCTCGAGTGGCCCTATACCCTATGTAGAAGACGCTATTTTGAACCTGCGCCATTCCTCTTATGGAGTAGCTACCACACTCCATGATGTGAAGTAATCGCGACTAGAATCATATTTACATTTATAATACACTGTAAATTATTCATCAAGAAAAATTTTTGACTGCTGAGGGTACGATGGCTTTAGTTCTTTTATGATGAAATTCATGTTGTATAGTTTGCGTTTGAACAACACTAATTCAAGTTGTGTTTGAACAACACTAATTCAAGTTGTGAACCTTTATTTATGCCGGTGTTATTTTTTTCTTAGATATAGGTAAAGACGAGTCCGCAAGTGAAATCTGATCATTTATAATAGATAAAGTGCTGGAAGGGTAAACAGGATTAATGACAGATCTGTATCTCATAAACTAAATTTTTAGTTTAATTTTTTGAATAACTTTTCGTGACTGTAAATGGTTTAAAGATCAGCATCACCTATACAGAACCACGGGAGACAGAGCTTTCTGCACCGCCCCTCATTCTACGTTCGGGTATAGGATATCTCATCTCTCTGGGAAAACTTGGACTGTCAGCCTCACTATAGGTGCAAAACCTGACTAGTTATAAATGAATATAAAGAGTTCTCTCACTTCACATCTAGATTATGTATGCCAGACCTTTTTACTCAGTGAAACCCATCATAAGTTTATGGTCCTTCAGTCCTCAACATTTTCATCACCTGTATTTATTATTTTTTATTCCATTCCATTTATGACAATCTCATTTATTCACCACCATTACTGTTCTCAATTATTTCTCCTCTCTCCTTGTTTAAAAAGAAAAAAAATCCATCTGTTTATCACTGACTGCTGGGCTTTGTTTCTCAACTTGTCCCCCTTGCTAATATATCCCAAACTTTCATTTTTTTTTTTCTTATTTCTTATCGCTCCATTGAAATTCGTCCCTGTCCACAGTTTTGCACCTGATAGTAATACAAGCGTTTTCTGACCTAAGTTCTATGTGGCTCTGTTGCAGTGCCATTTAACTCACCCCATCCCATCGACATATGGGTATGTTGCAACATTTTGCATTTGCCAGTCCCGATCACGTACTGGTACGTCGTGCAATTGCAAGGTCCCTAATTTGCACAATTTTCAATTTTCCTGTGTGATTTTTCGTACGTATACACGGGACACCTTCCTCTATTCCTCTACAAGATGCCAAGCAGGGACAATGCCTTACACCGCATAACCTCCTCCCCCCCGCACGCCATTGTCTCGGCAGTTCACCTGTTACCAGTGACCTAGCCAATAAAGACATTCAGGGCCAGAGTGATTCCCTAATCAATGACAATGTGGAGGACAAAGTTTACATAGGATTAGAGGAAGAAACAGTCAGAAATGATGATCAGGTAATGTGGCAAAAGAAGGTCAGGTATGGTGATGAGTTAGTGAGTGAAACAATGCTTATAATCCCTATATTACTGTTTGAAAACCAATATACTCTCGTACTACATATAAATTCGTACCAAGTAAATAAGTAAATACCGTTTATAAGTGGTGTGAAATAGTTAACCTCCCATAGAACTCATTTTCTTAGGTACCACCCTGTTAGAAAACCCAGTCAGGTAAGTAGGTACTGCTACCTGGATCGAGTATTTTAAACCTCAGGTGAGCAATTTCTCCATGAAATTTCGATGTTTCTCACCAAAAGCGGAGGTTTTAGCCCCTCCCCCCAAAAAACAAAAACAAAATACTTCGGGATTGGGGGATGTCGAACGTGCAAAATAGCTCAGGACGTGACGGGTTAAGGTGACGGTATGTGGAAGTGCAACATGAACTCTGAAGGAAAATGATCTCGCAGGCTTGGTCGAAATGAGATGAAAATTGTAAGGTAGATGTGCAATGCTCTCTTGACTAATAAAGTAGGAAAATTGTTCAGAGACTGATTGTGAGTGAATGTACTGGTAATGTGATGCATACTAGTCACCCAAAGTGGATTGGCCAAGTAAAGGAAATGGGTGGCGAGAAATAGATAAACAAATCTACTAGTATAAATCCAAAAGGCGGGGAATTTAGGGCAAGATCTTATGATGGCTTCTGGATACGAATGACAAAACTGAGATTCTGCAAAACATCGAACAGCTGATCCCCAAACGAACAAAACTGGCACATGTACTTACAGGACCTACAAATTTCAAGCTCTTGCCTGCCACCACACCTCTTTCATTATATAATATTATAAAAATTTTAGAAGCGGGAGCAGTTCGAGAAGCGGCTGTGTCCGCCTCATCTCTCACTATCTTCTGATGTGAGGTTATTTACTCCTGTAGGCCTTAGCGATATTAACTAAAGCACCCCAGGTCAGACCAGACCACACACTACAACAAATCATACCACCCTCTCACACCACATAACACACCATACCACCCTCTTATACCATACAACACACCATACCACCCTCTCACACCACACAACACACCATACCACCCTCTCCCATCACACAACACACCATACCACCCTCTCACACCACACAACACACCATACCACCCTCTTTCACCACACAACACACAATACTACCCTCTTATACCACACAACTCACCATACCACCCTTTCACGCCACACAACACACCATACCACCCTCTTATGCCACAGAACACACCATACCACCCTCTCACGCCACACAACACATCATACCATCCTTTCACACCACACAACACAACATACCACCCTCTCACACCACACAACACACCATATTCCCTCTCACACCACACAACACACCATACCACCCTCTCACACCACACAACACATCATACCACCCTCTCACACCACACAACACACCATATCACTCTCTCACGCCACACAACACAGCATACCACCCTCCCACACGACACAACACACCATATTCCCTTTCACACCACACAACGCACCATACCACTCTCTTACACCACACAACACACCATACCACCCTCTCACACCATACTGCCCTCTCACGCCGAACAACACACCATACCAAGCTCTCACACCACACAACACATCATACCACCCTCTCTCACACCACACAACACACCATACCACCCTCTCACACCACACAACACACCATACCACTCTCTCACACCACACAACACACCATACCACCCTCTCACACCACACAGCACACCATACCACCCTCCCACACCACACAACACACCAATCCCCTCTCACACCATTTAACACAATATTGTCACGAATTTGCGTGAGCGTATTTGTAGGTTCGTGACATTTTGTTTCAGTGTGAAAACCACGAATTCTAGTGGAATTCCCACTGCGTATCACTCAGTTCAACCGTCCTAGCATTCACTTGATTGGGACGGTTTTCAGAACATTTTTCACTGTTTCATAAGTGATCATCCTTGCACGCAACATTAGCGCCTTCACTGAGTGATTTATTGTGAGCGTATTTCGCTCACTTTCTTTCCGTTGACCGTTGAAACAAACACGGCCGGCCCTCGCCCTCTTTAATAATTCGAAGTTAGTCAGCATTGGATCGTTGTGAGAGCAGGTTCGTTGTGCCCAGCGTGGAGCAGCACCGCCGTTGTACAGCGAGTTCCTAACATCTCCAACTAGACGGTGAATCGGCGAAGAGGTTTAGCGTATTGCAGCATCCGTTTCTGCACCGGCGACCTGTTCATTCCGTAAGCCCCCTCCACTGACCAATATTACCTTTCGTTTTTATCCTAGGTTTAAGTGATTAGTTTTTGACTGAGCGAGTGAGTGTATTTCCCTTGTTATTTTGAATTCATTTTGAGACTCATGTAACGTAAAATTAATTCATTGTAGTCTAATAAATTTACAGTTCTTTTTTCTTTGAGCTTAATGTAATTAAAATCGTGTTTTATTTCTCCACATTAAGCTTATTTTTGTTGCCGTTCCTAGTTCACACACGCGTTTACGTTATTCATAACTGGTACTTAGGCCAGTCCTTTTGTATTAAGCTTAAATCCGTTGTGCCAGCCAGGAGTTAATGCACCGGCAAGAACCTGTTTATTACTAACAGCATTAGTTATTGATTGTCAGGGATGGAGTCACTTTCTCAAGAGGCTAACAGTACTACAAACAGCACTCGTGAGTAATTAGTCTCTGCTCTGTACTGTTGAGAAAGTTTATGAATTCTCATCCTTAGAGAATTGGCAAAGTAAGCCACCATAAAGTAAAACTTACCGCATGACTTCACAGGTAAATTCATTGTCTTCATTAACAAGCAACTTTTAAAGCATTTTTAATTCCTAAATTCACATCCCCCCGTGACATCTGATGACCTCGCCAGGATATTAACTCCTTGCTTAAAAGTTATTAACGAGCTAATACTCACTCACTCATATTTAGGTATTTATCATTAAAGTCTATAGGCACTATCTTACTGGTGATTATTGATTCATTTCTACTAATTTGTCGTAATAGTTTTCAGAGTCAGTTGTATTTTATAATTTTCTATCTTTACCAGTTTAACTAGACAAAACTGGTCACCACCAACCTGTGCCCATATCTTTACTCTTGATTACTGGCATTTCTCTGCAAAATAGTCGTCAGTACTTAGTCTTTAGTTCACTCAGACTGAGTTAGCATCATGACTACTAATATCTACGTACAGGAAGCTAAAGACATGGGGCTTAGCGACCCGTAAAAAGTCAGAGAATATGTACTCTCTCGGTTTAGTTATTAGCAGCAATGTGAGAATGATGCTCGCGAAGAGTGTAGAATTCAACGCGAATACGAGCGAGAACAACACGAACATGAGCGAGAACAGCGTGAGGATCGCAAGAGAGAACGTCAACATGAGCGGGAACAATGTGAATATGATCGAGAAGAACGAGAAAGAGAACGCGAATATGAGCGTGAAAAACAAGAGAGAGAATGAGAACACGAACGTGTCGAGCGCAAGGCAAGTGAGAAGCGTGAACTTGAGATACTGAAGCTGAAGCGAGACCCCCTGGCTTCAGACACATCTGGTCCACCTAACCCAAGCTCCATGAGCGCTCTCCTTCCACATGTTCTAGCGAACCCACACATTAAGCTTCCTCCATACAAGGAAGGCGAGCAAATCAAGCCATTCATAGCTCGTTTCGAAGACATGGCTCAGCTGTACCAGCTGGATGAGGCAGCTAAACGGCTCCAGTTTCTTAGCCTGTTTGAGGGCCCTGCCCTCGATATTCTCCACAGAATTCGTGGAGACAATCTCACGTATGAGATGATGATGGCTGCACTCGTTAAATCGTACAGTTTCACAGCTGACGACGCCAAGAGTCAGTTTATGAGAGCGCATTTACAAGAAAAAGAGACTGCTGTTTAGTTTCTTGATCGGCTTAATGCTTACTTTGATGAGTTGATGGAGAAAGATGAAACTCCTGCCACGAATGATTGGATAATTCACCTTATGCTGCACACGCAGCTACAAAAGTCGTGGCCTGCTGAACTTATGGCTCAGATTAAGATCTGCCAGGTAAGGGATGCCAGCCAAATGGTGGAGAAGGCTGATGCATTCTTCAGTGCGTGCTGGTATCATACTCGTAAGCAGCACGCCTGGAACAGGAAAGCTGACAAATTTGGGAAACTGTCTCAGACTGAACCGCAGCAACAGGGCCGTTCTCACAATAATGGCCAAGGTCCAAACAAACTGCAGAAGAAGGACCAGGGGCAAAATGCCCAGAAACCTGAGTGGAAGCGGTATGACAAGCAGAACCCTAATCAGAAGCAATACCGGTATTTCAAGGAGCAGCAGGGCAAGGACAAACCATGTAACCTTCATTCAGGACAATCGACTTTAGTGTAACGGAGGCAGGATGCAATGCAGCCTTCATTCCACAACAAGCACACAGTTGTGCCAACCCCACCAGTACAGGTACTTCTCCACAGTTCACTGTTCCCCCAGCGACAGTGAACTCTCCATCTCAGGTGGTCAATTCTCCAACTACTCATACGGTGAGCATGACCCCTCAGGCATCTAGTTCTCAGGGCACCACATTTGCTGCATCGTTCGTTCCAGTCTCACCAATGACTGGCTGCTACCTCCTCAGACCCTTCCACCAGTAATACTGCCTTTCTTGTTCAGCCAGGGTTTGTGGGAGGTGTTTCTGTAAATGTCCTGAGAGATAATGGTTCCTCAGGTTGCTCCATCAAGCAAAGTCTAGTTTGGCCCGACGAGTACACGGGTAAGCAGATCCAAGTTAGAGTTATTGATGGATCAGTGAGATTGTTTCCTGAGGCACGTATCCAGATGGCATCTCCTTTCCACACTGGCTTGATAGCTGCTGTTGTCAAGCCAGAACCTTTGTTTGACCACATTATCGGCAACATACCGGGCATCAAAAACAGTTGCGCCGTAGATGTTGCTACTCAGACTTCGGCTGTTGCAGTAACACAAACCATGGCCAAGGCTCTGAATCGTGTCACCCTGTTGACCGTCGCAATGCTGCAGGATCTGATTCGTAGTCAAGATGTTGTCCAAGAACAACAGTTTGACCCGACACTTGCCTCAGTGTGTAAGAAGCTGGAGGGTAAAGTGATTAAGTATTCACGGGGAGGTCAAACCAGGTTCCTTCATAAGCGAGGACGGCTATACCATGAGTCACAAACACACCAGGGTGAGGTTCGACTGCAGTTTGTCATTCCAGCAAAGTATCACTGAGCAGTGTTCGAATTACGTCATTGTTCAGTGATAGGAAGTCACATGGGCCAAAAGAAAACCTCTGACCGCATCCATGCTAACTTTTTCTGGCCAGGAATGGGACAGGAAATAACTAGCCTTGTGCGTTCCTGTGATGTGTGTCAGCGTACAACTGACCGGGGACGTGTCTGTCCTGCGCCATTGAAACCAATGCCTATTATCTCTGAACCGTTCGAGAGAGTAGCAGGTGACATTGTTGGGCCAATCTCTCCTAGGGCAAGTGATGGATCAAGGTATATCCTCACTATTGTTGATTTCAGCACACGGTGGCCTGAAGCCGTGGTCCTTAAGAATATAGAGGCCGTCACTGTTGCTGAGGCACTGATTGAAGTGTTCTGTCATGTAGGTATCCCTAAGGAGGTCTTAAGCGACCAGGGTTCGCAGTTCACCTCTGCAATGATGAACGAAGCATTCAGGTTGTCATCCATCCGAGGCCTGCGAACTATGCTTATTCATCCCATGTGTAACGGGTTGTGTGAGAGGTTCAATGGGACTCTCAAGAAGATGTTAAACTGCATGGCTACTGAACAGCCAAAGGAATGGCTGCGGTTCATTGCTCCTCTTCTCTTTGCTTATCGAGAAGCCCCTCAGCATTCCTTGAAGTTCTCACCTTTCGAACTGGTGTATGGAAGGTCGGTCCGTGGACCACTTCAAGTCTTTCGCGAGTTATGGGACGATGAAGAACCCGACCCTGAAGTCAAGACCACCTACACCTACGTCCTTGATCTAACTGACCACCTCCAGTTGATGTGCGAGTTAGCTAAGGAAGAATTGATCAAGGCATGCAAAGTTCAGAAAACCTATTATGATAAAAAGACAAAGCTTCGGAAGTTTAGTCCAGGCGATAAGTGCTTGGTGTTACTCCCCACTGCCCAGAACAAGTTGTTGGCACAGTGGAAGGTCCATATGATGTAGTAGAACGCATTTCGGACCTCAATTACATAATTCAGATGGGGTATCTTCGTAAAAGGTTCCACGTTAACATGTTGAAGGCTTATCATGAGTCAAACCCCAAGGAGACTGGCCTATGAGTAGCTGATGACAGTGACCAGCCACTGGAAGAAACCGGGGCAGCCGCGGTGATCCCAATTGATGACCATGATGACAAGCCCTTGACCATTCAATCGCGTCAGGAGGAGACTGTCGGAGAGGTTAAGATTATACTTAACACTGACTTAGCATTAGGTGACCAGAATGCCATAAGGTCACTGCTCTGTCAGTATGCTGATGCCTTCTCTGACCAACCTAGACTCGCAAAGGTTGATTGTCATAAAATTGGGTTGACCAGCAATACTCCCGTAAAGGTTAAGCCATATCCGATTCCCATGCGACTACTGGATGCAGAAGACAACGAAATTACTGACATGGAGACTGTGGGTATTATTGAAAAGTCCTCATCTCCTTACTGTAGTCCAATGGTAGTAGTTCACAAAAAGGATGGTGGAGTCAGGATTTGTGGCGACTATAGGAGGCTAAATGCAATCACGAAAGTGGATGCTGAGCCAATGGGTGACCACATTGCCATCTTCTCTAGGCTGGCAGGGTCATGATATTTCACAAAGCTCGATTGGCGAAGGGATTCTTTCAGATTCCCCTTCACCCCGAGAGCCGTCAGTTCACTGCCTTTGTTACTCCTTGGGGGTTGTATCAGTAAAAAGTCCTCCCATTTGGACTTACCAATTCCCCAGCAGTATTCAATCGTACCATGAGACAAGTGCTCCATGGTATTGTAGGAGTAAAGATGTTCGTTGACGATGTCCTCGTTCATTCTGCCACGTTGGAGGAGCACCTTAGACTTTTGGAAATTGTCTTCAGTAGACTCCAGAGTTTCAACATGACTGTGAAGCCTAGCAAGTGTAAAATTGCTCAAAGTGAGATGGAATTCCTCAGACATATTGTTGGCAACAATCACTGCAGGTGTCAGGGTGACAAGATCAGGAAGGTTAGAGAAGCCCCGAGACCCATGACCAAGAAACAGGTTAGTGGATTCCTTGGCCTAGTGGGGTATCATAGGAGTTTTATCCCCAATTTTCCTCTCATTGCCCAACCGTTGTACGAGGTGCTCCAGAAACATGCTCCAAATACCACTGAATGGGGAGAATCGCAAGAGAGATCTTTTGCCGCCCTTAAGAATATGCTGTATAAGGAGCCTATCTTGCAGTTGCCTGATTCCAACAAACCTTTCATACTGCGCACTGATACTTCACAAGATGGAGTAGGTGCCGTATTAATGCAAGAATCGGAATGTGGAATCTTCCCAGTGGCATACCAAAGCCATAAGCTAAAATCTGCCGAGAGGAATTATAGTACTGTTGAGAAGGAACTCTTGGCTGTGGTTGATGGTGTTAAGAAATATTATTATTATTTATATGGAGCACCATTCACTCTGTAAACTGATCATATGCTACTCACTAGCCTCAGCATGACTAAGACGGCTAATACAAGATTGACACGCTGAACACTGTATTTGCAGCAGTTTACCTTTGTTGTGAGATATATCAAGGGAAGCGACAATGTCGGCGCAGACCTGATGTCTCGCCTGCTAACTACTGACTAACATGGGTAACTGTTGTATGCTGGGTTCCCTAAGACAGAGGTCCTTAGAGATTTGAGCAATCCAAGGACCAGCCTGGTTCCCAGTTAACAGTGTACCAGTAAGGCCTAACTTCTTGCCCGTTGGCCCCACAGGACACATTACGTCCAGGACCTGTATATACATGTATACCACAGGTTAAGGGGAAGTTCGAGACCCCCGTAAGGACAATCCGAGGCTGTATATGAATTACCTTGTGGTGTCTCGAGCTGTGGACCTTCTCGATAGGATTTCCAGAGAATGCACATTATCCACATGAGTGTTCACACCCACTGTGGGTGTTAAAATGTGACCTGCCCAAGACTGTGTAGGGATTCTCAGCTTGCCAATGTTAATCGTAAGTGTAGAGTTAGGTTAACCAGTAAACTGCTCATTCTGAGAGATTTGAGCAATCCAAGAACTGGCACATTTCCAAGTTAATAATGTAGGTTAACCAGTAAACTGCCCGTTTTGAGAGATTTGAGCAATCCAGGAACTGGCATGTTTCCTGGTTAATAATATAGGTTAACCAGTAAACAGCAAGGGTCCTGAGAGATTTGAGCAATCCAAAGACTGCGCTTCCTGGTTAATAATATATCCATTAATAGAATAATAGTGTACTTTTTGTAACATAAGTACTGATTACTAGGCAGAGAGAGAGAAATGACACTTGCTTTTGCAGGTGCAGCTGGCGGGTGCAGCATTGTCGTGGAGATCAGCTGATCATCTCTGCTTCATGCTGCCGCCTCTTCTCTTCTGCCTCATCGTCATTATTTACTTTTGTATTACATAATTTTACACATTGTCACGGTTACACCACAACTGTCACACCTACATCGTGTATTACATACATCACGCTACATAACAATTAGTTATTAATGTAAATGTAGAGAACTTTTCGCTCAGTTTGACCTGAGTACCGGATTTTTCACTGTCGTCTCTGAGTTTTTTCCTCAAGCTTGCTTCTATTAAAGTAAATACGAAGTTTTTAAGTTCATGGGCGACTGTGATTTTCTCCTGTAGCAGGGTAGTACACACATCACAGTGTGAATCTTGTGTGACTGAGTTAGGATTTATGTACAGTATGTATATCGAAAAAAAAAAATTGAATTTTTTTTTTTATTTTCATGGGGCGTAATGTCACGAATTTGCGAGCGTATTTGTAGGCTCATGACATTTTGTTTCAGTGTGAAAACCGCTAATTCTAGTGGAATTCCCACTGCGTATCACTCAGTTCAACCGTCCTAGCATTCACTTGATTGAGACGGTTTTCAGAACATTTTTCACTGTTTCATAAGTGATCATCCTTGCACGCAACATTAGCACCTTCACTAAGTGATTTATTGTAAGCATATATCGCTCACTTTCTTTCCATTGACCGTTGAAGCAAACACGGCCGGCCCTCGCCCTCTTTCATAATTCGAAAGTTAGTCAGCATTGGATCGTCGTGAGAGCAGGTTCGTTGTGCCCAGCGTGGAGCAGCGCCGCCCTTGTACAGCGAGTTCCTGAAATCTCCACCTAGACGGTGAATCGGCGAAGAGGTTTAGCATATTGCAGCATCCGTTCCTGCACCGGCGTCCAGTTCATTCCATTAGTCCCCTCCACTGACCAGTATTTCCTTTTGTTTTTTTCCTAGGTTTAAGTGATTAGTTTTTGAGTGAGCGAGTGAGTGTATTTCCCTTGTTATTTTGAATTCATTTTGAGACTCATGTAATGTAAAATTAAATAATTGTAATCTAATAAATTTACAGTTTTTTTCTTTGAGCTTAATGTAATTAAAATCGTGTTTTATTTCTCCACATTAAGCTTATTTTTCTTGCTGCTCCTAGTTCACACAAACGCTTTACATTATTCATAACTGGTACTTAGGCCAGTCCTTTTGTATTAAGCTTAAATCCGTTGTACCAGCCAGGAGTCAATCCACTGGCAAGAACCTGTTTATTACTATTAGCATTAGTTATTGATTGTCGGGGGTGGAGTCACTTTCTCGAGAGGCTAACAGTACTACAAACAGCACTCGTGAGTAATTAGTCTGCTGTGTACTGTTGAGAAAGTTTATAAATTCTCATCCTTAGAGAATCGGCAAAGTAAGCCGGTATAAAGTCAAACTTACTGCTTGATTTCACAAGTCAGTTCCTTGTCTCTATTAACAAGCAACTTTTAAAGCATTTTTGATTCCTAAATTCACATCCCCCCATGACAAATATATCCCCCTTCACACCACAGAACATACCATACCACCCTCGCACACCACAATTATCTCCTCTCACACCACACAACACACCATACCACCCTTTCACACCACACAACACATCATACCATCCTCTCACACCACACAACACATCATACCACCCTCTCACACCACACTGCACATCATACCACCCTCTCACACCACACAACACACCATACCACCCTCTCACACCACACATCACACCATACCACCCTCTCACACCACACAACAACGCACCTCATTCCTCCTCCTGTAAGCTGTGTGATGCACCCAATGCCAACACCCCTGACCATTATTGCCTGCAATGTCCACTTGTCTCTGATTTAATACCACATGAACTCACATTAGTGGACACTTGTAAACATTTGTTGGAAGATGATAACCTAGATGTTATTCTCATGCGTCATCCACACTTTGTTATCGCTAGACAGCGTGTCCTGCGTGGCACGAGTTCCTCTGTACTCACCTCACATATGGCCGCATGGCACTGTACTATGGTCAGACTCAAATATGAAGTCCGTTTGGGTGGGGCCCGCGTGGGGATTTCCCTCTCTACAGCTCTGCCAAACCTCTTCTCTCTCTCTCTCTCTCTCTCTCTCTCTCTCTCAGTTGATTGTGAAAGTTTTTATATATTTATAAGTTGTGTTTTCTTCTATATTGTTTCGACCTTTTTTTAACACCACCACTGAGGTAAAAGTCTTGCCGCGTTTTTTAAATTTTTTTTATAGAGGTTTCCCCAGTAGGCATAAGTCCTCTCTCTGATCTTTCATCTAGAAAATACTTGTTCACATTGTAAATAAGTTCTTTCTCCCGACTGTGGAGCACACGAGAGCGAGTCGGAGTAGCTGCCATCGTGGGTGGGGATCAGGGAGGAAGTGACCGGTCACCTGTAGTCTGAGGTGGGTGTCCTTGACCTCTGGCAACGTCGGAAAGCGACGTTGTCACGTGGTGTGGAATTTATACAAATCATTGTTATTATCCTAAAAAGCGACACATTCATAGCACTATATGGCCTTAATTAATATATTTTATAAGTACAGAATATTTAATATACAATTTCAAATAGTAAATAGCTGACATATGACGGAGAGAGAGATAGGTACTGGGGTTGATGCGGCAGAGCTGTAGAGAGGGAAATCCCCTCTCGGGCCCCACCCAAACGGACTTCATATTTGAGTCTGACCATAGGTTTGTTGCCTTCGGGCGTAATAAATTAATCAAATCAACACAACGCACCATACCACCCTCACACACCACACAACACACCATACCACCCTCTCACGCTACATTGCACATCGTTCTCTCACACCACACCACAGCAAGGGCACTAACCGAAGGGCCCTGAATCTCCCTAATTTGGTGCTTCTGTACTTGCTATGAAGTAGTACAATGCGTCAATGCTGATTCTTTACGGTCTTTGCGATGATTAAGCACGTACTCAACAAAGGTGTGGTCTGTATGATATGTAATACAATAACACCATTACAAATACTTATCGGGGTTTGGTGCTGAACACAGCTTTTTTTTTTTTTATCAGTTTTGAAGGCTTGCAGCATCATAGGTTGAATTTTTCTAGACCGTCAATAAGTACATAGATAGATATATAACAGATAAATATATAAGTGAAATTCAGTTTTCTTATCCACAAACTTTGTTGACTTACGGGAAATTTTGCCCGGCAACCAATCAGTTTCTGTAACCCTGTAGGGCCCATTGTTCCCAGGGCTGAGGGTTCGGCACATTTTCAAAAATGAGTAGAGAGGGAACTCAAGGTTGGGATATGTAAGATTCATGACTATGAGTCAATAGGTGAAGGGCGATCCGCTTAGTACTTTGCCCACAAAACCCCATATGCAGCAACCTCAGACTTTGGAGGGTAGAGCATACCATAACTACTTAAAAGAAAATGTGAACAGCTAATCCAATGAACATAAAAAAGGACATTTCTGATAGCCACGCCCACGCCAACCGTATCCAGTGCCCCAGCACATGCCAGTGGGCATAGTGTCCTTTATTTTTGGACACACCTCTCAGACACTTCCCAGACACACAACAGGAGCACACTACACGCACCTCATACACACCTCAGGTACACCCATGTGGGTACTGCGAACATCAGTGGAGCTGAGTGAACCTCATAAAACTCTATGGTTGCAACCTGTATGATTTCATTCTTCAGAAAGGTATATCGACTCAATGAGGGACACAGTTAGGGAAATGCTGGATCTGGCTACCCCTATAATGTGGCAAAAAGTAAATTTGGCATCATGTGAGAGAGGGTAAGTATACGAATAAATGAAAGGGGTGGTCGACTGATTAGTTAACCCCTACACCGCGGACATGTTTACCGATGTTTTGCATGTCCCGCGGGGTTATTCGGGTTCCAACAGACTCTCAAAAAATATTTGCCAAAAATCAGTTATTAGTCCTAGAATATTAAAATTACATTTGCTTATGGCATATACCTTCAGCTTTCTCTTGCAATGTTTGTTGAGCCTTCATCGGTTACCGTAGGACTTGTGGAGACCTCTGAAGTTGGGTAACGAAGTCTCCACTTTACACTCCCCGACAATATGATTACCACAGCCAGATATTAACACTATAAACACTACTCTATGATTTTCAAGTAGTTTGGGATCCATACTCCAAAAAAAAAACACTGTGAAAGCAATGAAAATTACGAGCGCGTCTGACCGTCGCACTTGCGCTAGTTCACTCTTGGTACTCTGTCATTTATTATTCATAAAACCCCTCACACTTTATATTTCTATTACTATATCACACTTATATGTATCTGGAGTCTTTCTCCATAAGTTTCCTTCAGTAGTATTAGTTTATTGTCACTGAAGTCATTTAATTTTTCATTCAGTAAAATACGGAGACCCACGGATTCACTTTCACTGTTTTAACATAAAGTATTTGTACTCATATTCTTATATTACTAATTACTTACATTACTATTTACATTTTCTATTGTATTTTCAATATTTACCCTTCTATTTTACTTACATTATGTTATTCACTGTCACTTTCAGTAAGATAAAACTATAATACACTGTTCAATCATATGTACTGAACATCCATTACTTTCACTTGCTATTTACACATTATTTACACATAACTCTCCTTTCCCACTTGCACTGTTAGAACTGCTTCTGGCTGTGGTAATCAAAGAAGCAAGTAACACAGAGGGGAACCTGGCACTCAGCTCACTGCCAAGAGGTGCGTTTGTGCTCAGGTGTGTGGCGGGTGGTATGTGCACACACCTGACACCTGCGGATCACAGCCTTCCTTTTCCCAGTGGCAGGCATTAGCTCCAGTCTGTGCCGATCCATATACGCCCTCTGCTCAAGTCGGTCGGGAAGTGTTACTGGATGGTGCCTTGGAGTTGCTCCTGTCACCCTACCATATCTTTCCAGCAGCTGCTGGACACAAGTCCTGGCGAACAACCTCAGGGAGAAGGACTTGGGTAGCTTGACCTTCATCTTGTACAGGATGAAGGCGTTCAGCATCGTCATATCTATGAGTTGCAGAAAAACTTTCCTGTACCACCTAGTATTCTTCCTGAGGCAGTCAATCTCACCAATCATCATGCCGGACTTGTCCACCAGCCGCATGTTGATATTGTAGACAACACAGCATCAGGTTTCATCACAGGTTCGCCTGTCCTACGGTCGACCTTCCCACTGTCTCTCATCTCCCCCTTATGTACGGTGGTGAGCATGTGCACGACCCTCTTGGCATGCCACCGTATTGCCAGCATCTTCTCAGACTCGCGTAGGTGCACGTCTCCACGCTGCGGGGTTCCTGCCTCTGTGAATTTAGGGAAGTGGGCACGATTACTTTTGACAGTGCCGCAGGAGCTAGTGCCGTGCTCAGAAAGGTATTTGGCAAGTTTTGGTGCTGTGTAATAGTTGTCTGTATATAGAACATGATTCCCACCAAAATACTTTTCAAGGAGCACTTTCACTACACAGCCTGAGAAGCCAAGGGGGTGTGTTTTATCCAGATCGACAGTGCTGGCTGAATAAATGACAAAGCCAAGGATGTACCCCATCTTACAGTCGCACAGTACAAAGAACTTAATTCCAAAGCGATGGCGTTTGCTTGGAATGTACTGAACAAACCGAAGACGTCCTCTGAACAAAACCAAGGATTCGTCAATGACAACCATCTGAAAGGGGTGAAAGAATGACATAAACTTTTCCTTCATTCTGCTCAGAATCTCCCAGATCTTCCAGAGTGGGTCGGTTTGGGAAGGTACATCATTGTCGGCAAAGTGCAGGTTTCCCATGATGTTCCGGAAGCGATCTCTGGCCATGTTCTTACTGAAGGTGGGTGAGGGTATTAAGGGGTCCATGGACCAGTATTCTTCCAACTCATGCTTCTTGGAGTGTGGCATGAGAAGCATGAGGGCAAAGAACACATACAGCTCCTGCACTCCCAGCATGGACCACTGTTGCCTCTTGGCTGCACCTGTACCACTTGCAGCACGTTGTGATTCATACCTGTTGGTCTCATCACATATGTGCTGCATGACTTCGTCATCTAGGAAGGCCAAAAGGTAGTCCACACACTCAGCATTATCGTCAATAGTGAAGGCAGGCTGAACTCCTGAGGAGCTCTCATCAAACACCAAATGTTCAGGCACAAAATCGGACCCTTCTGTCCATGCGAAGGCGTCCAGGATTCCCTGTCGTGGTGGTGTAGGGCGGGTAGTGGTGGTTGGTGGCTGTGAGGAAGATTTACCCTGTTCAAGGTCACTCACACTGACCCTGGGTTGCCGTACAGCACTAGCAGCCCTTACTCTACTACCAACTCTACTTTTACTAGTCCAGGATATATCTCTTCCTCTACGGCCTGCCTTCACTGTTGATGCTGGTGGTGACTCCGATGACGAAGACTCCGGAGATAACTCAGCAGATGAAGAGGAAGAAATGAGTGAAGTGGGGCTTGGGGAACGGGGAGGTGAATCAACTCGGGACTCATGGCGGGCTGGGTCATGCAGGGCCATTGTTCTGGGGCTAACACGTGCCACCTTTTCACTCCCTTCCCAAATTCCTTCCCTTGCTGCACTAACAGCTCCTTTCCCTTGGAGCTAGGGATAACTTCCGACACTGAAGCACTCGTACTAGCACTTTCTGGCACGATTACCTCACCCGGCTCATCAAACGATTCACCCAAATCGTCAAAATCACTGTCCATCATCACCATGGACAATTCTGCTAGTTCACGTGCCACTGCAGAGTCACTAAGTCCTTTCCTGCTTCCCTCACGACTTTTTATGGGGGTAGAGGTCACGGGGCCCTTTGCAATGGGCTCAGAAGCGGCAGAAATGGCGGGATGCAAGTGCGACATGGTTTGACCACAGCGGAGGACAAGGAACTAAATGCCACGGCTTATCTGAGAAGGCAAGGGTTGACAGTGACACTGAGGCTGACAGCTGCTAACTTACATGCTAATTTTTTATTGGTAGAAAGTCTCGGCAATACATAAAGAAATAGGTAGTTCCAGGTGAATGTAAATGTCACTTAGGCTTCTCCCTTCCTTTCTGATGTATATTTTTATTACAGACATCGATTACAATGTATAATTCAAAGGGGAAATTACTGTGGTAATGTAGCGAATGAATGCACGTGAGGTGTTGTCAGGTGATAATTAGCCAATTCCTGGTGTATAACACTATCACTTACCTTATTTTTTTGGGGTATATATTATTTTGTATAAGTATAGGGCATAGGGCTTATTTCAGTAGATGAAATCTGTGGAAAAGTCTGGGGGAAATTTGCTTAGCACAGCGCGGCGTGGGAGGTGAGAGGACAGGGTAATGGAGGGCAGGTAGGGAGGGGAGTCGGGAAGGGGGTAAAATCACTAAAATGTCAACAATGGATGGGAGTACAGATGAGATTTGGAGTGCTGACTAGTGTTGGACACTGGCAGTACTGGTAGATGATACAAGCCACCACTTGAGAGCCCGGGATAATTCAAAATAACACAGAATCACAAAAGTGATGCCCCACGGTATAATCCATTGTGGCCAAGCATCACGAAAGTGACGCCCCGTGGTTAAGGGGTTAATCTTCTGTAAAAAAAAAGTGAGAGAGAGAGAGAGAGAGAGAGAGAGAAAGAGAGTTTTATGAGGCTGATAAGTGTTTAAATATAGCTTAATCTATATGTGTACTGAATTTTACAACACATTTAATTGATGAAATGATATTGTATCAAAGAAAGCTACGGTTAGATTTCGATTAAGATTACTTTGGAAAAAAACGAATAATCGATTACGATTGCTTGAAAATTTGTAATGGACTGTAACCGACCGTTTCTAGATCACCATTACTCTACGTCAGTGTGTGACATCCAGTTGATCTTACTGTGCTTTGAGAGGTCTCTCTTACTTAAAAGCTAAAATGTGTAACTCTGAAATGATCTTCACATCCGTTACATTCTCACGTAGCCTACTGCATGTCGAGATCCATTTTTACATGAGGGCAGACCTAATGCTACCTGTCTTCTCCCGCACCACTCATCCACCCTTGATCTCTGATTTGTCCTCAGTATCCCAAAACGGATGGTTGGATCAGCCTTAGACTAGTGACCGTTACCTTTGCGTGCCTGGAGAATTACTGCAGCTAACTGGAGCGCAACCAGGAGCATACTTGCGTATGACTCACTCGCTATGATTCATGATTTAATGATGAAGTGAAGCTGCATGTCTGCAAGTGTTCTGCCCTAATGAGGCTCAGATAAATAACACGGATATCATGTAGTTAAAGTGAGTTGATTGAAGGTAAACCTTAATTGCCTCATCACAGCCAAAACTAACGAGAAAACGGGAGAAGGAACACCATGTATCTTAGTGAAGAAAATTTTTATAGGAAAAGTAGATGAGAAAACTTAAAGTACCGTAGTGTAACCTGGTAACCATACCACAATAATTCTGTCCTGTAAGTGTTTCACTGATTACTCAGTAGGATGTGTCTCACACCAACCTTTTCCAATGTAGCCTGTTCCTGAAATTCTAAATCGCAGCTATATCACTTGGCAAACTTACTTCACTCATTCACGACTCCAGTTCAAAACCATTTCCTTCCTATCTTCCATTTATCCTCTTTGTCATTCTGCTCCTTTCCATTTTATGCTACGGACATTATCCCCTCCACCACTACCCCACCCACGTCCACCTTAACCTTCCACCACCACCGCACCCACGCCCACCCTAACCTTCCATCAACTACACCACCCGCTCCGACCTACTCCCTTTCGACACTATCCCACCCACACCCACCTTACCCTTTCCACTATCCAATCCACACCAACCCTACCCCTTCCATCTCTACCCCAGCCACACCCACCCTACCCCTTCCATCACTACCCCACCCACACCCACCCTACCTCTTCCATCACTACCCCACCCACACCTACCCTACCCCTTCCACCACTACCCCACCCACACCCACCCTACCCCGATCCATTCTCTTCCTCCAACCACTACCCTATCCACACCCACCCTCTTCCTTCCGCTATCCTCCCTTCTTTTAACTTTTTTCTACATTTTATCCCCCTCTTTTACACCACCTCACCCTAACACTTTCACCCCATCCCTCTCTCTTCCATCACTATATTCCTTCTTCTACACCCCACCCTATCCCTGCCACTCTCCAGTCTTTTCCACCTATCATTCCACCACCCAGCCATGTCATTTCCACCATTAAATATTCTCACTTTCATATTACTTCTCTCTTTATTTTGTAACTCGTCTTTCTCCATATCATTCTCCCAGTATTTTATAATCATCTCTCTCTCTCTCTCTCTCTCTCTGTATCCGTATCTGTCTATCTATCTACCTCTTGAGTAGATTGTAGCACCAGTCGAGCAGGGCAGTACTCCCGAGGTGGATGGAAAGCTGATGACAGGGAGTGCTGGAGCTCCCGTTTCATCAGCCCTCAGGACTAGTTCCTGACCATCCCCCTTTGCTGAACTTTTTCAGTGTCTCAGTTACACAGAGAGTAGGCCAGCATGCTCTCCAGTACAAATTTCTCTAACTATCTACACCAAACTACATGCACAGTACACACTACACTTCCTATTCAAAATTCCACAAAAATGGCGTCTCTTCATCAAGCCTCGGAGTCCCCAGTGGGAGGGACCATAAATGCCCCCACCATCCGCCCCTCTCCCGATGACGACTCGAGGTGCCTGGAACCACTGTCTGACTCTCTTCTTCTTCATTTCTGCAACATTCGCGGCCTTTCCTCTAACTTTCGCTCTGTTGAGCACCACCTCTCCTCTAAACCTCACCTTCTTTTTCTAACGGAGACTCAGCTGTCTGAGGCAACTGACAGCAAACCCTTTTCTGTATCCTCCTACTTTCTCTATACTCATTTCAAAGCCAAAAGTGGTTGTTGTGTATATATATGCAACGACTTATCTTGCTCTCGTGTTCCTGAACTCGATTCTTCTGAATTCTCTACACTCTGGCTTCGGCTTTCCTGTCATTTCCTGACTAAATATATTTGTGCTGTTTACTTATCCCCTAATTCTACTGACTATCAAAAATTCTTCGACTATCTTACTTCTACGATGGAACACATTCTATCCATTTCTCCTTTCTCTGAAATCTCCATTCTAGGAGATTTCAATGTTCACCACCACCTTTGGCTCTCCTCTCCTTTCACGGATCCACCAGGTTAACAAGCCTACATCTTTTCTATCCTTAATGACCTAGAGCAGCTTGTACAGCACCCTACCCATATCCCTGACCGCCTTGGAGAGAGTTCCAACATATTTGACCTCTTCCTCACAACTAATCCTTCTGCTTACTCTGTTAATCTTTTCTCTCCGTTGGGCTCCTCCGATCACAACCTTATTACCTTAACCTGTCCTATCACTCCGGTACGGCCTGTGGACCCTCCAGGGAAACGTCGTCTGTGGCATTTTGGAGCTGCGGACTGGGAGGCCCTCAGGCAGTACTTCTTTGATTTTCCCTGGAATGATTATTGCTTCCATGGCCGGGAGCCATCTGAGTGTGCCTTGCGCATTACGGAGGTTATTCTCTTGGGCATGGAAACATACATTCCTTTCTCATATCCTTTGACTAACGCAAGAAAGCCTTGGTTTAATCACGCTTCTTCTAATGCTGTCCACAACAAGGAGAGGGCCTACAAAAGGTACCGGAGCCAACCCACCCCTGAATCACATCATCTTTACGTTTCTGCCTGCAATCGTGCTAAGTCTGTTCTTCGCTCTACTAAAAATAATTTCATCCATACTAAATGCTCTCAACTCTCCAACTCGAATTCTTCCCACTCCTTCTGGCACCTTGCCAAAAATCTTTCTAACAACTTTACCTGATCATCCTTCCCTCCTCTTTTCTACTCTGATGGTTCTGCAGCTATTTCTTCTACTGATAAAGCAGATCTCTTCACACAGACTTTCTCCTCCAATTCCACCTTAGACGATTCCGGTGCTGTTCCTCCATCACTTCCCCCCTCTGACTTCCTCATGGCTGACATTAAAATTTCTTCAGTTGATGTATTTTCTGCCATTGCTGGCCTCAGTACTAACAAGGCATATGGGCCTGATGGGGTCCCTCCTGTTGTTCTCAAGAACTGTGCTTCTGTGCTTACACCCTGCCTAGGCAAACTCTTTAGCCTTTGTCTGTCAACTTGTATGTTTCCTTCTTGCTGGAAGTTTGCTCTCATTCAGCCAGTCCCAAAGAAGGGTGACCACTCCCAACCCTCCAACTATCGTCCAGTTGCTTTAACGTCCTGTATTTCAAAAGTTTTCGAGTCAATTCTCAAAAGAAAAATTTTAAGGCATCTTTCCTATCACAACCTTCTTTCCGATCGTCAGTACGGATCCCGTCAGGGACGCTCCACTGGCGATTATCTCACCTACCTTTCAGACTCCTGGTCATCCTCCTTTCGGGACTTTGGCGAAAGCTTTGCCATTGCACTTGACATTTCAAAGGCTTTCGATCGAGTCTGGCATAAATCTTTAATTTCCAAACTGCCCTCCTACGGTTTCTATCCTTCTATCTGTGCATTCAGCTAGCTTCCTTTCTGGTCGTTCTATAGCCGCTGTTGTAGACGGCCATCGTTCTTCTCCTAGATCTATCAACAGTGGTGTTCCTCAGGGCTCTGTCCTATCACCAACTCTCTTCCTTTTATTCATCAATGATCTTCTAAGCTGTACATCTAACCCTATCCACTCATATGCTGATGACTCCACCCTTCACCTTTCCATTTGGTTCCCGCAACGCCCATCTCAACAGTTACTTCAACAAACAAGGGATGAGGCTATGGCACACCTAATGTCTGACTTGGCTCGTATCTCTGACTGGGGTAAAAATAATATGGTTGTTTTAAATGACTGGATACTGAATGTATGATGAACGCTCAATGCAGATTGTTTTTAAAGGAAACTAACCACGTCTGTCTGACGGCCGACATCTAAGGAGAACAAGTTCATGTGGAGGTGGCTAGAATGAAAAAGATAATGCAGTTTGACTTCCGGGGATACTTCACACACTGTTTTAAATAAAGGCTGTTACAACCGCTTTCATAATGCAACTGCGAGGGTGTTATAGGGTATATTTTATTCTACCTGTGTTTGTTTGGCCGTTTGCCTTAGTTAATAACTCTAACAGTTTTTACCTGATTTTCATCAAATTTGGTGTAGGCGTACAGGGACAACCAAGTGGATTATTATTATTATTATTATTATTTTTAACAGGTTTAAGGTCAGGGTCACTGGGCTAGTACGAAGTATGACCTAGTAAAGTGGGCTTGAACAGTTTTTTATCCGCCTGACCAACTTTGTGGAAAGGCTGAGGGTAATGCAAGGAAGAATATTAGATTGTGAGAAAAATCTGTAAAAATTCAAGGCCACAGGACCAGATCAAAGTTCGATCTGCGTGTCTTAAAGGTTTTTCTTTGACTTAGGCCAAATTTGGTGGAAGCGTTGAGGATCAGCCAAGGGGCTGACCTACTGTTATTGAGAACAGTAGGTCAAAAGTCAAAGGCCTATGTCAGGAGTGTCCGATTTTGAAAACGATTAGTCAAAGGTCAACGTTGAAAAACAAGGTCATTTCTAACAGATTCTATCTGTTTTGAACTAAACTTAACGGAAGTGTTAAGGGTCAGGCGAGAATGAAGTAATTCGATTTTGAGAAGAGTTCAGTTACTAGGCACAGGTGTTGCACTCTTTGAATGTTCTTTCTTGTTTCTAATTTCTTCATGTATTCAAGAAGGTATCTCCAAAGCTGGATAAAAATCGTATGTTGCTAACCAGACCACAAGAGAAACATCTCTTTATTGGACTCCCTTTCCTTACTTTGACATCAGGAACAGTGAACTTTGGTTTTAGGTAACAAACACTATCATCCTTAATTAATCAGTCTAACAGTCAGTCTGCCAGTCTCTCTGTAACTTATCAATGATCTCCTTTTCTAACAGTTCTTCTTCACCTGTATTCTCACTCATCATTTGGTTTTACATACATTAATATCCCTCGAGAACATTGTGAACATCAGTCATCAATGGATTAAAGGAACCAATCTACGGTATATCAAAAACGCTGAAACCTGTGACTTGAAGTGAAAGAGTGCAAGTGGGTGCTGAATGCGGAAAGGTGGATGCCTTATGAACTCTTACAATACACAGTGAAATTTCCTGTTCTTTGATAGCTGGCAGTCTCACTCCTACACAGGGATGTTGGTGTATTTGCAGGTGATTTGAACGAATTTGATCTTTGTGTTCGGTGCTCCTGATTTGTTTTCAAATTAACCCCTCCCCCCCCGTCAAGTGTCTTGTGGTACTGGTGGGATTTTGGGTTTGTGGGTGGGAAAAATGGAATAAACAAACATTTGGGACAGAAATGTAGTCAAAATCGTTATGATCAACCAAGGGTTAGGCACAGGGTTATTACTGACCGCATGAACCCCTTTGAAGCTACCTCTGATGCCGAGTTTTTCCTACGGTACAGGTTCTCCAAAGTCCGTATGCATACTTTTACACAGAGTATTCAAGAACAAATGCCGGTCTTTGATATTAAAAGAGTAAGAACTGCCGACATTAAGAGATTATATTGCATGTGAACCTTAAATACTGTCTTTTTTTTTTTTTACTTTAAATATCAAAAATAATCCGGGCTACCAACTGTTTGCGAAGGGATGCGCTCTCACGCTTTCAAGATTACCACTTACGTTGAAGATGTGAGCTTCTACTTCGAACGAGGTGCAGGATGGGTAACCCCTGCCCTCATTTTCAAGACTACGGGCATAAGCCTTTTCAAAAATTCTTACTACTCGTCACCTACGATTGTCTTCTTTCTTGCCTTATTTATTTTCTTACGATCATTGCCTAGTTTTCTCTTCATTCCTTCCTCATCTCATCACATATCTCCTGTCGTCACCTGTTCACCTTCTTTTTGTCAATCTTCATCTTCCACTGTACACACACATTTTCTCACTGCTTTCCGCCCATTCTCACTCACTCATTTTTCCCCCAATGTTCCATTTGTTTTATTTTCTACATTTCATACCTACCGATTTTCGTCCTGAATCTCTTCCCTCATCACCCTTATCCTTACCCAGTTGTTCCTTACACCTAGCTACCTATTAGGTCTTCCTTCCGATTTAATCACCAATTCTCCGACCTTCTTTCCTTTTTTATACGCCCAAACATCCCTCTTTCCTTCCTCTTTTACATGGAACATTCCTCCCATTCCTCCTACCTTACGCTCAGTTATCCATCCATCTTTCCTGCCTTCCTTATCCTCCTTCCCTTCTTTTCTTCTTCCCATGCTGTCTTACGCCAAACTCTCCTTCCATCTTAGCTATCTTACGTTCAACTATCCTCCCTTTCTTCCTTCCTTCTTTCCTTCCCTCTTCCCTCCCCCTCTTACACTCAACTCTCCTGCAAATCAGCTTATTTTAAGCTCAGTTATCCTCCCTTCCTTCCTTACTTACTTCTTTTCTTATTCCAAGTTATCCATTCATCCTCTCTAACTTGCAATTAAAAATCCATCCTTTAGGCCTCTCTTAGGCTTTTTAAATCGTACACCAAACATTCCCAAGACACCAAGGCCACATAGTGTCATTTTCCTAAACCGTCCAGCATCTCCTTCTCTTACGCCCAATTATCGGTCCTTTATTCCTTTCTCCCTTACGCTAATCACTCCACACACACACACACACACGTTAACCAGAGCAGAACGTACCAGTGCTCCGTGTGATCCAATTCCCTCAACGCTGCTGGGGACTAATCTTTTATGCATCCACGCCATAACAACATTTGCTATGTTCCTCTGCTGGGATCACAACCTTTTCCACGCCTTTTTACTCGCAGTCACACAAATCCGCGTTCTGCTCCTCCCTACGAGAGAGTGAGACAGTTGCGAGAGGAGGAGAGGATGTAAAGAGAGTGAAGCAAAGGGAGTGGAGGTAGAAGTGAGTGGAGTGTGGATTTGTGAGGAGAAGAGGACTGAGAGGTGTTGGGAAAAGAGAGGGCGTAAGGAGTGGAGGTTGGAGTGAGTGGGGAGTAGATGTGAGGGAGAATGGTTTGAGAGATGCTGGAAGAGGAGAGGGTGTATGAGAATGGAGGTAGGAGTG
Organism: Coenobita brevimanus; assembly: GCF_032717465.1. Classification (NCBI taxonomy): domain Eukaryota; kingdom Metazoa; phylum Arthropoda; class Malacostraca; order Decapoda; family Coenobitidae; genus Coenobita; species Coenobita brevimanus. The sequence continues at coordinate 5,621,498 of NC_137022.1, read as the reverse complement.
AGTGGGTGTGGATGTGTGACGGAAGTGGGTTGAGAGGTGTGAGAGGTGTTTAAAGAGAGAGGAGTGCAGGGAGGATGGAGGTAAGGATGAGTGGGGGTACATGTGTGAAGGGAGCTGGTTGAAAGATGTGAGAGGTGTTGGGAGAAAGAAGAGAGTGTAAGGAGAGTGGAGGGAGAAGTGAGTGGGTGTGGATGAGTGAGGGAGAGAGGATTAAGAGGTTTGAGTGGATTTGGGAGAGGAGAATATGGTGCAGGGAGACTGCTGTGAAGGTGTTAAAGTTGTCTGGGTAGAGGTGAGCTGGGATAATTTTTCTTTTTTTTTTTGCGAGGAAGAAGGAACCAAAGGCTACGAGCCCGCAAAACAGTTCCTTCTAAGAAAAAAACAACAACAATACAAAAGAGAGCCAAATTCAAGATCTGTTCATTTCGAGATGCCTGGATACACTGCGTTTGAAAGACTGGAGATCATAGGAAGTAGGAAATACAGACAGAGGGAGACAGTTCCAGAGTTAACCTGTTGCATAAATGAAGTATTGGGAGTAACGGTTAACTCTTGCATTAGAGAGTTGGATAGAAAAAGGATGAGAGTTTATTGCTAGACGGGTGCTATGCACCCGTCGTAGAGGTGGAGGAATGCATGAAGACAGTTCAGAGGAGCAGTGACCATTGAAGTAGCGATAGAAAAGAGATAAAGAGGCAACAGTGCGGCGAACAGACAAAGGTTGAAGGGAGCCAGTGAGAGGAGCAGAGTTGATGAGACGAAATGCCTTAGACTCCACCCTATTAAGAAGAGCTGTATGTGGGGAGCCTCCCCACATATGAGAGTTGTACTCCATACAGGGGCGAATAAATCCCGTGTATAAAGTCAACGACTGTGCAGGGTTAAAGAAGGTACGGAGTCGGCTTAGCACACCTAATCTCTTGGAAGCAGATTTTACCAGAGATGTAATATGATCTTTCCAAGATAAATCCCGAGTGAATGAAACCTCAAGCATGTTCAAGGATGATGCTGGATTGAGCTGGACATTATAAAATTTTAATGGGTACTCCTGTGGAAGAATCTGTCGGGTTGATAGGTGTAAAAACTGAGTCTTAAATGCATTAAAAACAACAAGATTATTTTTACCCCAGTCAGAGATACGAGCCAGGTCAGACATTAGGAGTGCCATAGCCTCATCCCTTGATTGTTGAAGTAACTGCTGGGATGGACGTTGCGGGATCCTAATGGAAAGGTGAAGGATGGAATCATCAGCGTACGAGTGGATAGGGTTAGATGTACGGCTTAGAAGGTCATTGATGAATAAAAGGAAGAGAGTTGATGATAGGACAGAGCCCTGAGGAACACCACTGTTAATTAATCTAGAAGAACGATGACCGTCTACAACAGCAGCTATAGAACGACCAGAAAGGAAGCTGTAGATGAAGGCACAGATGGAAGGATAGAAACCGTAAGAGGGCAGTTTGGAAATTAAAGATTTGTGTCAGACTAGATCGAAACCCTTTGAGATGTCAAGTGCATATCCCGAAAGGAAAATGACCAAGAGTCTGAAAGGTAGGTGAGAAGTTCGCCAGTTGAGCGTCCCTGACGGAACCCATACTGACGATCAGAAATAAGGTTGTGAAAGAAAAGATGCTTTAAAAATTTTTGTTAAGAATAGACTCGAAAACTTTTGAGACACAGGATGTTAAAGTAATTGGGCGATAGTTAGAGGGTTGGGAATGGTCACCCTTCTTTGGGACACGCTGAATGAGAACAAACTTCCAGCAAGAAGGAAAGGTACAAGTTGAAAGACAAAGACGAACGAGTTTACCTAGGCTGGGTGTAAGCACGGAAGTGGGAGTGAATAGGTGTAAGAGGTGGTAGTGGAGGAGGGAAGGGCGTATGGAGAGTGAGGTCTGAGTTGTTCCTGCTGTTATAGCACGAATGGGTTAGACTGGGAGGAATGGGGTGAGCGGAAAATGACAAGAAAGCGGGATAGCGTCAAATGTGTGGTGTGAATGAAGTGCGGTGATGTGAGTGGAGTGGGGTGGTGTGAGCTGAATAGGGAGAGTGGATTAGGGTGGTGAGAGTTAAGCGGAATGAGGTGGTGTGAGTGGAGTGGAGTGAGGTGAGTGGTGTGCTGTGGCGTGAGGGGAGTCGGGTGACGTGAGTGAGTGGAGTGGGGTGATGTGAGTGGAATGGGGTGGTGTGCGTGAAGTGGGGTGACGTAACGTGAGTGGAGTGACGTGAGTTGAGTTGGGTGACCTGAGGGGAGAGGGGTGACTTGGGTGGAACGGGGTCGTGTGAGTGGAGTGGGGTGACGTGAGCGGAATGGAGTGACGTAAGGAGAGTGAGGTGACCTGAGGGGTGTGCGGTGACGTGAGGGGAGTGTACTGACGCGAGAGGAATGGACTGACATGAGGGGAGTGGCATGGCGTGAGGGGAGTGGAGTCGCGTGAAGGGTGTATAATTATTCAGTTCCAGAGAGGTTATCAGTTTGATCACTGTAAAATCCCTTTAACTGAAACAAATAGTCTGGTTTTAGGCTACGTACAAGAAACAAATAGTCTGATTTTAGGAGACGTACAGCCAAGTGGTCAAAACTGTTATTTACACTCTTGTCGAGAGAGAATAAATCCCAGTCTGAGAACCTAATCAGTGAAAATTAAATATCTGTCTTCAGAATTTACCCCTTTATTACCATTCAGTCTTTTTTAAATAATTTTTTTATAATTTTGTTAAGCTTATGGAAGACCTCTTGTAGTGATGAGACTGGAAGCTATATTCATTAACATTAATGAAATAGTTCTGTATTAGTTTTCATTTGACTAATCACGGAGTGCGGTAGAACCCCGTAAGTAGGAATGGGGCAGGTTCAAAATGACGTCCTGTACTATAGGATATAGTACACAGCCCAATTCTAAGCTTATGAACTAAAAGACCTTCGCTATTCAGATATAAAAATACTCGCAAAGTCTTTCTAACCTTCGTAAGAGTCGCAAAATCGAACCGCAAAATTATCGATTTTGTTCTTTCTTTCCTCTTCATCAGTCATAGCTCCAAAACCAAAAGGACGTACGCGAGCGTGCTATACACCAAAACGCTGTTTGTCATGTGTAGATGTTTCTTTTCATGTTTATAAAAACATTCAGGCTACGATTCGCGAGTTACGGCCTGAAAACCGCATCTCGGTCATCCGTACGTACGCCATTTTGCGCAATATTGGCTAACTATAGCTCGCCTACAGTTAAAGAACGTACCAAAATACTTATTTTCACTCTCGTTTTAATCTTTCATTATGCTTTGCATATAACAGTCCTAATCTAACACTAAGACTCACAGCACCCGTCTGTCTACACATTGTCACTACTTTTTTTGTGGAACACTGTAATGCAGGGTTTAATTATCACTCTAATTCTTTACGTTATCGTAATGGCAGCTCCGGAACAACCTTCCAGGCTTTCCTTCTTGAGCTTTTCCTTACTCTAGCAATAAAAAAATAATGGGCGTGGAGAACCGTGCACATGAGAGAAATATTTGAGGATAATGGGACACAGACAACTTTAAGTTCTCCACTAAGAAAAAATTTAAAGCACAAAATTTTCCAATTATTACTAGTGGAAGAAGGTGGTGAGAGGCAGGAAGTCATTAGCAAAAGTTGGACAAGCGTTGGTGGTTGAGATAATGCCTCAAGAATTATGGAAGAGGCAGAGAGGAAGATAGGCATGCAGGCAGCTCAACAGGCTGGAGAGAAAGAATGGGGGAAAAACAGGTCAATTGACATACAGACAGACAAGAAAGAAATTAAAGAAGCAGAATGAAGAGAGATATGAAGGCGAAGAAAGGCGGGGAAGCAGGGAGGGAGAAGAGGACACAAGTAGACAGGGAAAGGAGAAATTTGTAGACAAAGAGGACTAACCTCGCTGATCGGAAAGCAGGAATGCAGGTAGGCAAAAAGAAGAGGGACACGTTGGCAGACAAGTACGATGGCAGACTCGCAATTCAGAAAGAAGACAATAAGACGGGCAACAATCATGTAGGTATACATGGAGGAAGGCAGGAGAGGTGAGTAGGATGGATATACAAAAAGGACAAGAAGTAAGTCAGACGGCAGGGGAAACAGGTCGAAAGGCATGGAGGCAGGGAAGCAGACAGAAAGGCAGGGGCATGAGACATATAAGAAGGCAGACTGAAAAGGAATCAACGAGGAAGACAACGGCTAGGAGAATAGAAAATCTGGACAGTTAAATGAATGGCAGACAAACAAGTACGCATGTAAGAAAGAGACATGTAGGCAAAAGGTACAGTAGGCAAACATGGGAGGAGGAAACTAGTCTACAAACAGTGTGAAATAAAGACAGATAAGCACGTGAGCAGGTAGATAAAGATGTTTTTAGGCAAGTCGTCAGAAGGGTATACACCATTGATTTTATTCATTCCAGAAAGACTCACCATAATGAATGTCATTATGACTTTAAAAACAATCGTATAATTTATTTTACTCTTGCGGTCGCCACGTTATTTTATTCAATATAAGAGAGACTACGCCTAGTTACGGTGTTAAGAGGGAAGGAAAACAGGAAGACAGGTATAAAAATCGAGTGGACTAGGAGGGACCAACCTATATACTCCACTGTTTTAATTCTTTCCAGTTCAGACACAATCATCATTTCTTTAATGTCCATTTTCATTCATTTCTCATTATTTGCACAAACTTAAACCGCTCCAGGCAATTTTGTATATTTTGCCTTCAGTCTCTCTCTCTCTCTCTCTCTCTCTCTCTCTCTCTCTCTCTCTCTCTCTCTCACATACTATTTCTCGACCTACGAATTTCTCATCAAGCGACATCACTCGATCATGCTCTCCTAAGGGCGCTAATTGTGTCAACGTGATCACAAGATAGTGTGATAATGGAAGGCGGCAGAGTGGTTGGGGGTGAATAGGAAGGAGACGGAGAAGTAAGGAGAACGAGAGAGGGGAAAGAAGCAAGCCAAGCCAAAATAAAAGGAAAATAGAAATGAAGGGACGTAGATTAGACAGAGTAAGAACGACAGTGATAATCATGAAGGGGTAAAAAGACTGAATAAACGAAGGTTGAGGGAAATGACAAAGTGGTAAAGCGGGAAAGTAAATGGCCGTAAGGAGAATATGAGAAATATGAACAAGAGCTAAAGGAGAAATATGAACAAGAGCTAAAGGAGAAATATGAAAAGGGAAAAGTATCACTGAAATAGGACCGAACAAAAATGACACAAAAACTGTAGCATGGAGCTAAAGAGGAAGAGGAGGAGAAAAGAACACACACACACACACACACACACACACACACACACACACACACACACACACACACACACACACACACACACACACACACACACACACACACACACACACATACACACACACACACACACACACACACAAGGAAAGGGGTAAAATGAAGAGAAGGGGAAGGGATCTTAATGAACTGATTCGTATGACAGAAAGCATCAGGAAATGTGAATGAAAGTATTGGTGATATCCTTTTCCCTCCTCAGGCACAATAGGATCCAGTCGTATACGTGGCGAGTAATGAAAAGGGTGGGTGGTGAACTGAATGAACTGAAGTCAATGACTGAGTGTGTGTGTGAATGAAAGAATGAGAAGGTATGTACTGGATGCGAGAGCATACACAGGTTGGGGAAATGGACTTTTTGGCTACCAGTTAATGGCGGTGAAAGTCAACGTAAAAATGAGATGGATAAAAAGAAGGGACAGGCATGAGGAAGTAGTCTGTACAAAGAAGATAGAAAGGTTGCAAAAGGATGAAAAGAGGTAGGATATAAGGGTGAAGTGGAGGAGCATTTGGGTAAATATGATATGGAGCAGATGGGGGAGGTGAAAGGTGAGTGTAAGATTTTCACAGACGAAATCTGTGCAGCATGTGAGGTAGTGTGTGGGGTGAAATGAAGACGAAAGAGGGTGCAAGGAACAGCACGGTGGAATGAAGAAGTGAAACAAGCTGTGGTGCCAAAGAAGAAAGTATATGATGTTTGGATAGGAAACAGAGACATGGAGGAAGTTGAGAGAAGGGATAAAGAGTTATATCTGGAGAAGAAGAGAGAGGTGAAAAGACTGGTATGAGAGAGTAAGAAGAGAGTGGGTGGGGAATTTGTAAGGAATATGAGTATAAAGTGCAAGGACAGTAAGGAAATGTTCTGGAAGGATGTAAGGAGAGTTACACAGGGTGATAAAGATGGTAGTAAAGGAGTGAAAGATACAAATGGTAGGTTGCTGGTGAAGAAGGATGAAAAGTGAGCAGATGAAATGAATACTCTATAGAGAAGGGAAGTAATGCGAGTGTAAGTGGCTGGGGAATGGCTGGGAGAAGGAGGGAAATGAGAAGGAAGAGATCAGTAAGATGGAAGTAGTGGAAGCAATGAGGAAAGTCAAAATGGGGAAAGCCCCAAAAGCTGATAGAGTGTGTGGTGAAACCATGAGGCATGGGGGAGAGACATTAGCAGAATGGATATGGAAGACGTGCAGATTGGCCCGGGAGGAAGGTAGAGTCTTGGAGGATTAGAAGTCAGGTATAATTATTCCCCTGTACAAAAGAAAAGAGGAAAAAGAAGTGTGTGATAATCATAGGGGCATTTGTCTTCTTAGTGTAATACAAGAAGAATATGGCAGGATACTCTTATTGACAGAGTTAAGGAAATAACAGAGGAATTAGATGAAGAAGAACAGGGAAGTTTTCGGAAAGAAAGAGGTTGTGTAGATCAGATATTTTTTGTAATGTCTTTAGTTGAAAAGTTTATAGAAAAGAGAAAGAAGAAGTAGTATGCAGCCTTCGTGGATTTGGGGAATATATATGGCAGACTGGACAGACAAGGAATGTGGAAAATATTAAGAATGTTATTTACTGGGAAGCTGTTGAATGTCGTGAAGAGTTTGGTTGAATGCGCATGTGCTACAATGCATGTGGATGGTGAACTGAGGGAATTTTCTGTCTGAATGCTGGTTTGATACAGGGATGTGTCATGTTATGGTTATTCAGTCTGCATAAGGATGGATGTATAAAAGATATACAATGTAAGACAGTGGATTAGGGGAGCCCCTACTGAGAAAAGGCAGTGTTTGGAAACTTTCTGTTCCGTTCTTTGTAGATGATATTGGATTGTTAAGTGAAGACTAAGGGGAACTGCAAGGCTTAGTAAATGAGTGCGGGAGAGTGAGTGTAAAACAGAATATAAAGATGAATGAGAGGAAGAGTATCGTTTGGGGTTTTGAAAAGAATAAAATCACTGAATGCACGGTTGAACGATGAGGAAAGGGAAAATTCGGGTACATTTAAGTACTTGGTGCAATAACCGAAATGAAACTTAACAAATTATTCACTAGTGTAGCCGAGATTCAATCTCCGGCCCTTGCACTACAAACACGCACACGTTACCACAAGGTATGGGTGTAGTGCTCTTTCAGTTCTCCTTTATGTTATTATCTGCAGATGATTATAATTAGTTCAAAAAACTTTTCAAAGTGGATTAGGTTAGTCAGAGCATTTATTAGTCCCGCCACTGCCATGATGCTCTAAAGTGGAAAAACTTGCAAAAACATTAGGTGCTTACTCTGAGGTCTTTAGAAAATCAGTGAAAGAAATTTTAAATTATTTTAGAAAATGTATAGAGAGGTAGGGATGGTACTGCGCCAAAAACCATCGCAATAAGGCCGAGGCAGTAAAACAACACGTAATCCCATCCTTTGTTTTCTTTCTTTTTCTTCTTTTTTTTTTTTTACTCCAGTACATGCAGTTAAGGAGTAGCATCAGTGCACCCAAAAAGTGTCGAGATAATGGTACAAGTATTAACCAACCATGCAGTATGCCATACAAAATATTGGGGTGGAATTACATGTTGCTTGACTGTACCTGCCTTGTTCCGGTAGTTTTTAGCGCACTACCATCGTTTCATTTTCATACAGTTTATAAAATGTTTTTATACTTGCAATGCTCTCGCGATCAGAAATAATGTCTCTAAACCAATTTTTTAACCACTTAAAATCTTATTTTGTGCCCAAAAGTGACGCTTCACATAATCTGTGAGCCAAGTTGGGTGTTTTAAAATTTAAATCTAGGACTACCACTATTTCTCATCCTTTTTTTTTTTCGTTCATTCTTTGGGTGAATCATTACCACTATCCCATCTACACTCATTGATAATGGTAGTGAGGTGGAGAGGTCAAATTCACAGCTAATCGTGGTTTTACAGAACTGAATCAAGAGCAACAAGGTGGGACATCATCGGGATACAGTGTGTGTTGCAAATTGACTTATTACTCAGTACCATACCGTAGTAACACCTTTTGTGTAACTACTTCACTCTGCTAAATTATATTCCTCAGTCTCAAGAAATGCGGTGGACAAGCAGTTCCCAAGCAGGTACTATGATCTGAATGAAGCAGCTACCTCTTAGCACTACAAAAAGACAAAAAAAAAAAATGTTCTTTGGAGTTCAAGTAGGATGTGTCATTGCAAATACAACAGGTTTAGAATTACCATTTCTGTAGACTATGTCATGCGCAAGTAGCTAGACACACTGACAGACAGATGGATGGATTTGTAAGTAAGGAGGTGGATACAGAAGTGTTGAATTATCCAATCACAAAATTCCACAACTTAAGAGAGACACTTCATGTACTATTTGGGAAAATATTAATTAGAACTGTGAATTTCATATGGCTGGAGAGGTGGGTGAGCTGAGTGACACTGAACTGTCCATCACCGATTCCCAACCCTTCATATAGCACATTAATTTACAGCCCCCTTCAAAATGTCAGTAATTGTAATCGTGAAGAAATGATGCCGTCTGACTCCATATCAACCAATCCAGGACTTGATGTTAAATGAATAAAGTAGGAGGGATACATAGTTGAGGGAGAGAGAGAGAGAGAGAGAGAGAGAGAGGCTTGTGAATTAATGAATGATAAAGAATGTTTGTCTCTACCTTAATGTGCCTCTCCTCACCCTACCCTGAGTCTCCCAGCCATATTTGCCTCTCCCTGACATACCCTGATGCTTTCTACCCTTCCCTTCCTCTCCATACCACACCCTGCCTCACCATATAGTACAGTGTTTCCAACCTATCCTAACCTGTCTTTCCCTACCTTACCCTGCATCTCTCTATACTTCCCTGCCTTTCCCTACAGTACCCAGCCTCTCTTTACCCTACCTTTCCCAGTCTTGCCCCACTTCTTCTTACGCTACCCCGACTCTTCCAACTGTAACTCTGCCTCTCCACCCTATGTCCTTCCTTCTCCTACCTCGCCTAGCCTCTCGCTGCACTTCCCTGTCCTACCTCTGCCAATTCTACCTCTGCCAGTCCATCCCTACCCTGTCCTGCCCAGTCTCACCCCATCCTATCCTACCCTGCCTCTCCGTATCCTGCACTTCTCAACCTCTTCCAACACCACTCTATTCCTCCATTCCCTGCATTACCTAATCCTGTCTTTCCTACCGACTCCTCTCATACCTAATCGCTCCTCGCCCTATCCTTCTGTACCATGCTTTTCCCAGGCCTTCCCTGCCTTCGTCTACCTTATCCGGCTGCTCCCTACACTGCATCTCCTTAGCATACCCTACCTCTTCGTTTCCTACCCTGCACTCCTTCACCCTGCCCTACCCTACCTTACCCGATCAACCCTATTCATGCCCAACCCTGACTTTCCTTACCCTGGTCTTCCTCTCCCTAATATACCATGGCTTTCCCTACCCTGCCCCGCCTTTTCCTACAATGCTATGCCTCCTCTACCATGCCCTGCTTCTCCCGACAATACCCTATCTCTTCCTATCCTGCCCTGCCTCCCTCTACTGTGACCTGTCTCTCCCTGCCATACCCTTCCTCTCTCTACCATACCCTGCTGTCCCTTTCCTTGACTATTTTGCCTCTGATTATCAAGTCCATAAGTAATTTCATTGCGTGCCCTGCCCTGTCTTTCCCTGCCTTAGCTTTCCCTAAACAGCCCTGCCTGTCATTACTCTGCCGCTCTTTACGCTACTATGCCTTCTCTTAACCGTCCCGACCTCTCCCTACTTTTCCCAGTTGCTCCCTACCACGCCTCTTCCTACCCTACAGTTTCTCTCTCTACTCTATTGTGCATCTTTCTTCTCAATTGTGCCTCTTCCTGCCCTTCGCTGCCCCACCTGCCCTACCATGCCCTGCCTCTCTCTACCCTGCTTCACTTCGCCCACGCCGGCCTCTCCCCACCCTGTCTTTCCTCTTCATACAACACCCTTCCTCTTTCTACCCTACCCTACCCTGCTGTGCCACTTATTGTCCAAACCCTTGATACCATACAATCCTTTCCCTACTTTCTCCTTACCTCCCCTTACCCTGTCTTTCACTGAACAGCCCTGTTTATCTACACCCTTTCTATCCCTATACTGCCTCCCCCTACCCTCCGCTGCCTCGTCTTACCCTTCCCTGCCACTCCATACCCTACGCATCTGCTCATTACCATGACTCTCCCTATCATACCGTGTGTCTCCCTACCGTACAGTCCCTCTCCCTACACTACAATGACTCTCTCTACCCTGTTCCCTGCAAGAAAATATAAAACCAATATAACAGAAAGCCAAATTGAAGATGCGGTTATTTCGAGGAGCCTGGACACATTGCGTTTAAAAGCCTGGAGATCATAGGCATTTACAATTACAAACAAAGGAAGACAGTTCCAGAGCTGACCTGTTAACTTATACTGCCTCTCATCATCTTTCTCTGTTTCTTTCTACTCTATCCTGCTCACCCTACCTACTCTGACACTCCCTACGCATTTCTGCATCTGCCATATCTACCCTGCCTTTCCCCACAACTCCACCATCACAGACTGCTCTTCCTGGCCTTATCATGCACCGCCTCTCTGTACCCTTAACCTGCCTCTCCCTACTTTGCCCCTGCCTCTCCCTATCCTACCCTTCTATATCTATCCTATCGTTCCTCTTCATAACCTGTCTATTGTTCCCCTACCATGCTTCTCCTCACCATACCCTTCCTCTCCCTACCCTATTTTTCCTCTCCCTTCTTTGCCCTGACATTCCTTAATTAATCCTGTCTCTCCTTATGCCAACCGACCTCTCCCTATCCCACCATGCCTGTCCATACCCTACCCCCTCTCCCTAACCTGTCCTACCTGCCTCTACCTATGCTAACCAACACTGCCTCTCCTACCCGCCTCTACCTATGCTAGCCAACATTGCCTCTCCGGCCTGCATGTACTTATGCTAGCCAACACTGCCTCTCCTGCCCGCCTCTACCTATGCTAACCAACACTGCCTCTCCTGCCTGCATGTACAGTCGTGGCCATAAATAATCACCTATCCTTCTGTACCCCGTGCCTCAGACTGGTTCCTTTATGCGCGGCAAGTCTCACTGGAGTAAGAGGGGCTGAGAGGGAGGGGCCAGAGAGAGAAGGGAAGGTGGGTGGGGGGACGAGTGATGGTGCTGGGGTGGAGTGAGGAAGGGAGGAAGGGGAGGTAGGGGAGGGAGAATGGTATGCGAAGTGGTGACTACATAATTTGTATACTTTCTTTCATTTAGGGCATGAGACAAAGGAGTTAATATTCTGTAGATAAAGCTGCATCACACATTGTATAGCGGCTTCAGATAACAAACTTTAGATAGGTGGTGATAGCAAGTACTGGCTCGTGAGAGAAATATACTGATGTGACAGATCAAACATTAGTGCGGAGCCATATATTTGTGTTTATCGGTGTATTTTGACTTCAGACACAGATTGAAATCTGGATGACTTTGACTTCCGTAATGTTTGTGTAAGAAACGTCCTCTTCCCTTACATGTAATTAATTTTTGGAACTAAATATTATTATGCAACCTTTGACATGGCTGTGTCCACAATAATCATCCTCTCGGTAAACACTTCTTCTATACAGTCAAAATCATGTCAATTCAATAATTATTTAATGAGATCTCTTCATGAAAAGGCTATTTAAAATAATTGTGCATAAAAGGTAAATAAATTTGGTCTGTGCTCATGGGTGGATATGATAACGGTATATCTCATAATCTGTTGGAGGGAAATGAAACAAAATCCTGCCCCAAACTCTCAAAATATTTCTATGTCAATGTTTACCGACACTGGTCAAGCCAAAGCAACCAAGAAAGCCTTAGTAAGTAGTCCTGTGGTCCCATGCCTTAAAAACCTCATGCAGGCTTCGCGGCACAGGGGAAACAATGTTGTTGATGGTTTGCTGGTTTCGTCTAAACAGCTCCCACTCCTCCTTAGTGTGCTGGAGGAGGCGGCCCCGTGTCCTCTCGTTTTCTGGCTTCCACGCGTTGACAATCTGGGTCCATATAGTCTCGGTGGCTCTGCACTATTATTTGATGTTTCACGTCAGTATATTTCTCTTATGAGCCAGTCCTTGGTATCACCACTTATCTAAAGCTTGTTATCTGACGCCGCTATACAGTGAGTGAAGCAGCTTTATCTACCGATTCGTAACTCCTTTGTATGATGCAATGAATGAAAGAAAACAGAAAAATAATGTGACCACCACTTCGCATTTCATTCTACCTCCCCTACCTCTCCTTCCCTCCCCTCTCTCACTCCATCCCATCACCAACGCTAGTCCCCCTACCCACCTTCCCTTCTCTCTCTCTGGCCTGTCCCTCTCAGCCCCTCTTATTCCAGTGTGACTTGCCACGTATAAACGAGCCAGCCTGAGGCACGGGGTACAGGAGGATAGGTGATTATTTATGGCCACGACTGTACCTATGCTAGCCAACACTGCCTCTCCTGCCTGCATGTACCTATGCTAGACAACACTGCCTCCCCTGCCTGCACGTACAGTTGCGGACATATCAAACAGAAACACCCCGTCCACAAGCCAGGTGGTGTAATGCTCTCCGCGTCTGGTAACACTGATAGGTATGGAACTTCACCAGGTTTCGTTCGGTCGCTAAGACGAACCGAACGCTTTTATCATTGCCGCTGTGCGCAGTTATTGGTGGTAATATTATATTATACAAGCAGTGTTCCGCCAGTTAATGTACTGATAACAGCATGTCATGATTATGATAAGTTTTATAAAATTATGACACGGATTTCATGAGTGGTTTAGTTTAGAATCATGAACCATGCAACAGTTAACAATTCATCATATATGTCATAGTTATCAGCTTCCCCACAACCATCAATGAACAGAGAATTATCGTGACGTCCATCCTCCCTACCCTGAACCTGGCATGTGTAGACCTCTAAAATCGAAGCAAGTTCACTACATACAGGAGGTGGGACCACAGGAGGCAGCAGAGTCGGGGCGGGGGAACTGGGAGACAGGAGGAGAGAGGCGGGTGAGGAAAGGGAACAATAGCGGTTGAACTGAGGGCTAGATGAGAGGATGATGGGGTAGGGGACTTTGGTAGACAAGAGCTACAATGGAAGGGATAGATTACAAGGTGATGACTGAGCCAAATCATTGTTTCATGGAGAATATGGAATTTTACAGTCAGGCCATGAAACATTATGTTGACGTTGCCACATGTTGTATTTGATCGTCATAGTTTGCAACAATTCACAACTCAGTTTCCTCTGGATGGCTCAGTAATGGTGACTGTTTGTTAATGTCCAATAATATGAACGTCCCTACAGTTTGTCAGATGTTACAGCTGTTTCCATTGTGATTGGGAATTACTCTTGTAACCACTTGAGTAGTATCATCGTGGATCACGACTGATGTCGCATAGAGAGCAGGGATAGGCCTATGTAGATTTTTCCTTTATCACCAATAAATACGAAGAGTCTGACAGTAATGATGGTCTCTATGATTTTCATTAATATCTGTAAAACACCAATGTAAACTAAAGGTGAATTTTTCTTAACCCAGGTTTATGTTACCGTTTTCTGTATAGTGTTTGGCTGTTGATTTTACACACTGCCAGTGGTTATTAGTTATACGAGTATTTAGGTTTACACTGATCAACTTTCGTATGCCCCAAACATTCCTTTATAAATCCTCGAGCCAATAATGGTGGAACAAGGTTGTAATTTCTTCAGTTATCCAGTTGAGCACGTGCATGTTACATCATTTATGCCATAGTTACAGAAATCTATCTATCTATCTATCTATTGCCAGACGCCTCAATCCCGTTTGGGGTGACCACAAACAAATCGCCTCCACGTCGTCCTGTCCCCCGCCATTTCACTGCCCTGCTCCCAACTCACACACCCCTCTCTCATATACTTCTCCACCCCATCCCTCCATCACATCCTCGTCCTCCCCCTCCCTCTTCCCCCCTCCACCTCACTCACATACACTCTCTTCGTCAGTCATTCACCCTCCATCCTCTCCACATGGCCAAACCACCTCAGTGTGTTCCTCATAACACTTCCTATCACATCCACATCCACACCACAACGCCCCTTTATATCCTCATTCGTCAGCCTGTCTCTCCATGTGACTCCACAGGCTCCTCTTAAATAACTCATTTTCACTGTTCTCACTCTTGACTTGTGTCCTTCCAACAATCTCCAAGCTTCACTTCCATACGTTAGAGTTGGTATTACAATACTGTCATGTAGTAACTTTTTCACTTCCATGCTCACTTCCCTGTTTCTTAGCACTGCTTTCAAAGAACCAGCAACCTTTCTTCCCTGCTGTACCCTTTCAAGCACTTCACCCTTCAAACCTCCATCCTTACTCATCACACTACCCAAGTACTTAAACATACTCACATTTCCAATTCCTCACCATCCAACCTCGCTGTACATTCACTGACTTCACCTCTCTCAAAGACCATCACTTTACTTTTCCCTACATTCACCTTTAGATTCCGTTTCTTGCACACTCTCCCCAACTCAGAAATCGCTTGTATTAAACGCAAACGCACACATTATCTGCAGTGTGTTTTGTTGTGGTAAACAACCGAGTAGCTTTCACACTGCATGAAATTGACAGGATAAAGATAAATACGAGGACCATTGCCAAGTTCATGGAGAGCAACTACTGAGCTACACATCTAAGCAGTGTCTGAACATGGAACTGTTGGCCTGGCTGAGTAACGGTGTATATTGCAACCATTAAAGGCGACAGATGAACCACTATCGTTCATGTATAAACATGTGCTCTGCTGTTCATGGCGTGGCAGTCATTATGGCCATCTCTCCTCCCCGTCAGTACCCAAGTCTGTGTGCACGCACGTGTCGGGAAGAGGGGGAAGCGGACAGTGAACTGGATACTGATGGTGTGAATCAGATAACTTGACAG
The DNA here is from genome assembly GCF_032717465.1 of Coenobita brevimanus. NCBI lineage: Eukaryota > Metazoa > Arthropoda > Malacostraca > Decapoda > Coenobitidae > Coenobita > Coenobita brevimanus. The sequence continues at coordinate 5,606,260 of NC_137022.1, read as the reverse complement.
TTACATGTCCATACCACAATTAACTCTATTAGTATAGGGTTAACTGTAATCAGATATAAAGATCATGTAATACAGCTAATAAGGCATCTCTCTACCCACCTACTAGCCCACCCCAGTATCGCCACCTATTGCTGAGACCCAGTCCTCCCCCCCCCCTTCCCAAGTAAATCACGTTTTCGTTTAAATCTGTGCTATACAAATATTAACGAGAACCATAGGCACGAATCACTACTGCTAAAGATTATTTATTGTGGTTAGAGAAAATTCTTTCCTCCTCCTCCTCCTCTGCTTTCGATATCACAATCGTCATCCATGATGTTACTACGTAAACGCAAGAAGAATAGCTCCCAGGTGTTATGACAGCAGGTGTGACATCAAACACTTCAGGGGCGTTTCATATATCACCATGTGATGACAGTCGTCAGCATGCACTAATAATGCAGGGTTTGTGTTATGTGCCACCCCGTGGGAAGTAGGTCGTCTTGCAGACGATATAACATGCTGGTAGATTGCGTAACGTGCCAAAATATGCATACCGGTAACGTTTAACGGCCTTACTATCATATTCCATAAGCTACTTTAAACTAGAGCTGATTTGGCACCATGCCACCAGCGTATCATTTATCCATCCCATCCAAGTTTCTTGCCACAGTCCACTATCCCCTACCCCATCACTCGTCTCCAGTAGAGCCTTCCTCCCACCAACCCCCTCCCACCATAGCCCCCTCCGCAACCACCTCCCCCCTCCTGTCTCCCAGTCGCCCCACCCTGCCTCCTCCTTTGGCGTCAACTCTTATGAAATTGCTTTATTTAAGAGATACACCACTTTCAGGTTCACGGCCAGAGAGGAAGGGGGTCACGGTAATTTTGTGATTATTATAACAGATGCGGGAATGCAGGTAATGTTATACTGGCTTATATGCTGATCATCGATAATTGTTGTATGGTTCGTGATGTTTGTCGAAAGTCACACTTACGAAACTTGTGTTTCATGTCAATAATATATGAATATGTATCATGTGAAATTATTTCATTACTATATTCACAAAACATTGTTATTTATCATATTCTCAGGCGGGTCATTATTTATATACCACCAATAACTGAGCACAGCTGCAATGATCACCGCGTTCGGTTCGTCCTAGCCACCAAACGAAACCTGGTGAAGTTCCATACCTATCAGTGTTGCCAGATGATGAGAGCATTACACCCCCTCGCGGGTGGAAGGGGTGTTTCTGTTTGATATGTCCGCAACTGTAACTATTCTAGCCAACACTGCCTCTCCTGCCTGCATGTACCTATGCTAGCCAACATTGTCTCTCCTGCCTGCACGTACCCATGCTAGCAAACACTGCCTCTCCTGCCTGCACGTACCTATTCTAGCCAACACTGCCTCTCCTGTCTGCATGTACAGCTACAAGCAGATGACTCGAGGCCACCTAGTCCATCAAGATGTTGGTGTTTTATCTGGCAACAGTGGTAGCTGTGAACTTAACCGAGATTCAGTCAGCTGTTCGGGCGAAACAAACCCAGTGATAATTTGTCAATGTGCTGTTCTGACTGGTCTCCAATCAATATCATGCAAGTAAACGTATTATACTGATAATGATTAACGTGTCATACACGTGGTAGATGTATTCATAACCATAGTATTACAACACAGGCATCAAATTAATGGTGCGTTCATTCATGTGAGACATACGGGTATCGGTAGTGATATATTTTGTTCAAGTATCGTCGTGAACCAAACAACCTTTACCAGTTTTCAAGCGATATGCCGTTGGGTTATCGACTTCCCCGCAACCTAGCATTATTATCACAAAAAACACCGTCATGCCAGTCATCCCTCACCGTTAACCTCACTTACGTCGACCTCTGACTCAAAAGCAGGTGGGACAGTTAAAGGTTTACACCACAGTAGGCGGAACAAGGGTGTGGGAGGGGTGTGTGGGAGTTGTATGGAGGGTGGTGGGTGAGGAAGGGCGGGACGAGGTAGAACGTTTGGTGGGATGGGGGTGAGGGGGCAAGTGGTAGGCTGCGGTATTTAACGTATACGAGGTTAGAGGTTGTAATAGGTTTGTTTTCACAGAGAAAACCAATGTTTCTTTAATATTCGAGTGATAAAGTCGAACGATTACTCTCTATAAATGTTTATCATCATGAACGGGTCAAATAGTTCCACCCTCCATACGTGACGTCACGTGGTGCCTACGTCACAAACCAAGGTGATGATGAAGCCGCACACTCGGGATACCCGTGTGTCTCACATAAATGAACGCACCACTATTTGGATGCCTGTGTTGTAATACTATGGTTATAAATACATCAACCACGTGTATGACACGTTAATCATTATCAGTATAATACGTTTACTTGCATGATATTGATTGGAGACCAGTCAGAACAGCACATTGACAAATTATCACTGGGTTTGTTTCGCCCGAACAGCTGACTGAATCTCGGTTAAGTTCACAGCTACCACTGTTGCCAGATAAAACACCAACATCTTGATGGACTAGGTGGCCTCGAGTAATCTGCTCTCAACTGTACAGTTACCTCCACTTCTAACCAGTACAGAGGGTGGTGTGCGTGGTGAAATGTGGCACCACTGTGTTTGTTTACATCGTAGTATTATTAAGTGAATGGGCAGATCCGCCAGAGCTTCCTCTCCGCTATAGTATCTAGTACCAACAGAAACAATGTTCTATCAAGTTATACTCTGTCTACAAATACAAGTGTTTGCCACGTATGTATAGTGGAAGGTAGAGAGAAAAGCAGATAGTAATGCCATTGGCTCCCATTTTTTCTCTGGCAGGAGATGACCGTGAGGCGAGGAGGAACGGAGGGGAGGGGGGAAAAGTGGTGGGGGCCCATGTATCGAAACTTTGTCGTGTTTCGTTTAGAAAGATGAATGGTGTGATTATACAGATGTTCTGAGGTGATCTGTAACTCCGTATGTAATAACCTGCTTTGGATGAGTGTTGGAGTCTTAATGTTCATCATACAGTGTAGTGAACAACTGAAGCTGAGCATAAATGTTATAATGACGTTGTGTCTGGTGTCTCGAAACGTGGTTCACCTGAGTCTAGTGAATGTGCAACTCAGCTGCTGTAACATTTTTGTTGCTGAATCAGGGAGGCCACAAATGATTCATGACAGTGCATGTGACACAACGGTCATGCTATGATGTGCATTATGCAGTCTGTTTTACTGTGAGGAAAAACAATCATTATTTTTGCAAACCATGGTATAAGTAGATGTCCTGTTGCATAAGATTATAGCTACTTTGAGTGTTGGACAGCTATTGGCTTATTGGGCGAAAATGTTGTGCAGTCATCATACTGATGGATCACGCGGAGGTAATGAGATACTGTACTGTATTTGCATAATGAATGCACATCTTGTATTATGATAATTGAAATAACGGTGTTACAGATGTTCAGTCCAAAAATAATGTCGCTTTCTTCGAGGTGATATTTCATCAGTCTGGATAGTTGTGACACAACATCCACAAACACTGATCATCGTATATTATACTCTCTTTATAACATTCATACATTAGTTTTCATTCAAGTATTACACACTCAGGCCCTCCTTAGCTTCAGACGCATTATACTATTTAGTCATGAGTCTACACTCACACACTGTTCATGCAGAGGGACCAATATTCCCGTTAACATGCATGTCTGTCCGTTGTCTGCCATTCTAACACAAGGTTTTAGTATGTGGCCACGGCTACACACAATATATCGGTGGCGTGGTGCTGCTGGGAGAGTAAAATTGCATAATTATGGACTACGAGTGTTTGTGCAGGGAATCTGGTTATACACTTCACCGACTTATTCACACTCATGCCAAGCTAGCAACCAAAGTCGCGGTTTTTGTGACTATACTGTCTGACCATTGAACACACTGTCACCTCCCAGCAGTCTGAATGAGGTCCTGTTTTCAGCCAATAGAAACATTAAATAATACAGTGAACAATGCAGTTTTAAATGTAAAATAATGAGTGTTTTAAGCACCGTGTCACCATACTGGCATATATTGTACAGTATAACACAGCAAAGGATAAGGTGGACCTACGGTAGGATAAAGGTTGAGTGCTGCTGGAGCGTCCAAGTACGAGTAAACGTAACTAACACTGCATGTAAAACCCAAATACCTTTAGGCATAATACCCCAGGATTCTAAAGCTACCCCACGTCATCCGGTAGATTTACACAAGGTCATTGATAAGGGACCAATCTCGTCGTAGTGATGCGATATGATAAGGAAGTCAGTATCAGGTCTCATTACCCATTAAACGAGAAAGGTCCGGAATTTTGTGGAGAGAGAGAGAGAGAGAGAGAGAGAAACTGGTGCATTCATGGTGTCATTACAAGTTGCTACTATAAGACATAATTGACCCAGAGAAGGCCCTTGTCTCCTTGGGGGTGTCCTTCTACAGTGACGGTAGCCTCTTATCACCTACCTGTGTAGTGTGAGTTTACACTTGTTTACAGGCTATTTGAAAGAGAGAGAGAGAGAGAGACAGACATACAGACAGACAGACAGACAGATAGAGGTCTCTCTCTCTCTCTCTCTCTCTCTCTCTCTCTCTCTCTCTCTTCACAAAATTCCGGACCTTCCTCGTTTAATGGGTAATGAGACCTGATACTGACTTCCTTATCACATCGCATCTCTACGACGAGATTGCTGCCTTATCAATGACCTTTTGTAAATCTACTGGATGACGTGGGGTAGCTGCAGAATCCGGGGCTATTATGCCTAAAGCGCTGTGGTTGGGTTTTACAATGCAGGCGCTGGTGCATCAGTGTTAGTTACGTTTACTTGGACGCTCCAGCAGCACTCAGCCTTTATCCTACCGTAGGTCCACCTTATTCTTTGCTGTGTTATACTGTATAATATATGCCTGTATGATGACTCGGTGCTTAAAACACTCATTATTTTACATTTAAAACTGCATTGTTCACTGTATTATTTAATGTTTCTATTGGCTGAAAATAGGACCTCATTCAGACTGCTGGGAGGTGAAAGTGTGTTCATTGGTCAGACAGTATAGTCACAAAAACCGCGACTTTGGTTGCTAGCTTGGCATGAGTGTGAATAAGTCGGTGAAGTGTATAACCAGACTCCCTGCACAAACACTCGTAGTCCATAATTATGCAATTTTACACTCTTCCAGCAGCACCATGCCACCGTTATATTTTATGTAGCCGTGGCCACATACTAAAACCTTGTGTTATAATGGCAGACAACGGACAGACATGCATGTTAACGGGAATATTGGTCCCTCTGCATGAACAGTGTGTGAGTGTAGACTCATGACTAAATAGTATAATGCGTCTGAAGCTAAGGAGGGCCTGAGTGTGTAATACTTGAATGAAAACTAATGTATGAATGTTATAAAGAGAGTATAATATACGATGATCAGTGTTTGTGGATGTTGTGTCACAACTATCCAGACTGATGAAATATCACCTCGAAGAAAGCGACATTATTTTTGGACTGAACATCTGTAACACCGTTATTTCAATTATTATAATACAAGATGTGCATTCATTATGCAAATACAGTACAGTATCTCATTACCTCCGCGTGATCCATCAGTATGATGACTGCACAACATTTTCGCTCAATAAGCCAATAGCTGTCCAACACTCAAAGTAGCTATAATCTTATGCAACAGGACATCTACTTATACCATGGTTTGCAAAAATAATGATTGTTTTTCCTCACAGTAAAACAGACTGCATAATGCACATCATAGCATGACCGTTGTGTCACATGCACTGTCATGAATCATTTGTGGCCTCCCTGATTCAGCAACAAAAATGTTACAGCAGCTGAGTTGCACATTCACTAGACTCAGGTGAACCACGTTTCGAGACACCAGACACAACGTCATTATAACATTTATGCTCAGCTTCAGTTGTTCACCACACTGTATGACGAACATTAAGACTCCAACACTCATCCAAAGCAGGTTATTACGTACGGAGTTACAGATCACCTCAGAACATCTGTATAATCACACCATTCATCTTTCTAAACGAAACACGACAAAGTTTCGATACATGCGCCCCCACCACTTTTCCCCCCTCCCCTCCGTTCCTCCTCGCCTCACAGTCATCTCCTGTCAGAGAAAGAATGGGAGCCAATGGCATTACTATTTGCTTTTCTCTCTACCTTCCACTATACATACGTGGCAAACACTTGTATTTGTAGACAGAGTATAACTTGATAGAACATTGTTTCTGTTGGTACTAGATACTGTAGCGGAGAGGAAGCTCTGGCGGATCTGCCCATTCACTTAATAATACTACGATGTAAACAAACACAGTGGTGCCACATTTCACCAAGCACACCACCCCCTGTACTGGTTAGAAGTGGAGGTAACTGTACCTATGCTAGCCAACACTGCCTCTCCCGCCTGCATGTGCAGTCGCGAGCTAATGGGACAGAGATACGAGCACATACACCTTGGGGTCACTTCTACCCGTCGAGATATGCGGGGGGGAGGGGTGAGAGAGAGGAAGGGAGGGGGGAGGTTGTGGAGGGACCGATGGAGGGAGGAAGGGCAGGAGGGGGAGGGGAGGAGAGGCGCAAACGAGCATGGTGGCTGAGTTGAAAGGTGGTAGGTGGTTATCCGGTATTACGTTGTCTTACTGAGTTAGGTTTAATACTGGGTGAGGTGTATGAATCATGATGTCAGTGATATCATGGATATGGGTTTTTCATTTAAATTTACCCTTAATTTAAGGATACAGCACAACGGTGCCTCACTACTGTAGATTCGAGCATAAAGCCACGAACGTGAACCTAAGGGTTCATAGTAGCTAAACCAAAGTGAAAAGGGCTATAGCAGCACTATAGGTATCATGATAAGACCGTGAACCTAAGGGTTCATAATGGCTAAACCAAAGTGAAGAGGACTATAGCAGCACTATGGGTATCATGATACCTATAATGCTGCTATACCCCTCTTCACTTTGGTTTAGCCAGTATGAACCCTTAGATTCACGGTCGTGGCTTTATGCTCGAATCTAATGAAGCACCGTTGTGCTGTATCGTTAAATTAAGGGTAAATTTAAATGAAAAGCCCATATCAATGATATCATAGATGTCATGATTCATACACCTCACCCAAAATTAAACCTAAATCCGTAAGACAACGTAATACCTAATAACCACCTACCACCTTCCAACTCAGCCAGCCATGCTTGTTTGCGGCTTGCGCCTCTTCTCCCCTCCCCCTCCTGCCCTTCCTCCCTCCACCGGCCCCTCCACAACCTCCCGCCCTCCGTTTCTCTCACTCGCCCCCCCCTCCCTGTAACTCGACGGGTAGAAGCGACCCCAAGGTGTGTGTGCTAGTGTCTCTGTCCCATTAGCTTGCGACTGTACCTAAGCTAACCAACACTGCCTTTCCTTTTCCTACCCCTTCCTCATCCTCCCAACCCAACCCTGCCCCTCCCAACCATGCCGTTCATCTCCCTTCCTTTTTACCTTGCGCTCCCTCTCCCTACCCTGCCCATCATCTTCATACCCTGCCCTGCAGCTTCCTTCGCAGCCTAGTGATAGCTTTACCTTGTCTACCCCTACCCTGAAACTTCCTCTCCATACTCTGCCACTCCTTACCCTACGCTGCCTCCTCTTACCCTTTCCTGCCTGTCCTCCCTGTCCCCAACTGCACCCATTTCTTCCACTCCCAATCCTCTAATGTCCTCCTTATCAATTTGTTTCTCCTCCTTCCGTACAGTGTCTCTGTCTGCCTTTACATGTCTCACCCTACACTACCATACCCTGCCTCTCCCCACCCTGGCGTACCTTTCCTTACCCTGCTCTGTGTTTCCATCCCTACTCAGCCTCACCATACCCTATCCAATCTCTTCACACTCTACCATGCCCTGCCTCTTCCTATGCAGCCCCTACCTTTCATATTGCTACCCTCTTTCCCCTTTCATTGTCCTATCTCTCCCTTCTTTTTCCTACCACTCCTTTTCTTGTCCTACCTCTTCCTTCCTTGTCCTACCTCTCCCGTCCTTGTCCTACCTCTTCCTTCCTTGTCCTACCTCTCCCGTCCTTGTCCTACCTCTCCCTACCCTGCCTTTTCCTGATCAATGTTGCCTGTTCCTACCTTCCAGTGTCTCCATTTAACGTTCCCTGCCTCTGACTACTCTAACTTGCTGTTCCCTACCATGGATCTCCTTAATCTGCAGCTCCTCTCCTTACCCAGATGTGCGTCTCCCTTACCTACATTACCTTTCTTCTATCATACTCTACCCTGCCCCTCCATATTCTATCTGGTTCTCCCTACTGTACCCGGCCACGCCTTTTCCAATCCAGACACTTGATACCCTACCCTCTAATCCCCTATCCCTCTCCTTCCTCTCTCTGTCCTAAACTCCCTTTACTTACCTTTCCCTCTTCTCCCTTCTCCACCCTGCTGCTCCCTACCGTGACTCTTCCAATGCAACAGAGCTTTTCCCTTCCCTACAGTGGCTCTCCCTTTCCTACAGTGGCTCTCTACCCTACCCTGCCTACCTACCTTACCCTACCTCTCCCTACATGGGTTGTCCCTATTGTACCATCCTTGACCCTTCTAAAAAGTGCCCGACCTCTCCCAGCCAAGGTTTTTCTCTCTATACAGTACCCTGCCTCGCCCTACACTATCTTGTCACTCCCTACACTGTCACAGCCTACTGTACCCAGCCTATCTGTAACCCAGGCGCTCCATGCGCTACTCTCATTGTCCTCGTCCTGTTTCTCCTGATCGTACCCTACCTCTCACTACCCTGTCTTTTGCTAAACAGCCTTGTCCATCTATACCTTGCTCCTCTGTACACTGCATCTCCCTGCCCTTCGCTGCCTCCTCTTACTTTTCTCAGCCCCTCCCTATCCTACCCGGCTGCTCCTTACCATGCCTCTCCTTTCCCTAGTAAGTGTCTCCCTACCCTGACCAACCGTGCCTCTCCCTACGCTACCCTAACCTGCCTTTTCCTACCCTACCCTGCTTTACTCTACCCTGCCTATCCCTCCCTTCCCCTACTTCTCCTTACCTACATTTTGATTACCTTACCAAACCTCTCCATATTCTATCTCGGCCTACCCGGTCTCCCCCTTCCCTAACCTAGACCTTCTTCTCCCTACACTCCCTCTTTCTACGCTACCCTAATTCTTGCTGCCCTACCCATCCTTCCCTCATCCTTCATCTCCCTACTCCACACTGATTCTCACCACTCAGTCTGTTCTTACCCTACCATTCCTGTCGCTAACCTTCCCTCCCTCTTCCTACCCTAGTGTATCTCCCCTCCCACCCTGCCTTTGCTCTTCCTACCTTACCCTGCCTCTTCTTACCCAACTTTGATCTGCATTTCCCTACCCTATATTTCCTGTCTTTACCCTATCCATCCTGTTCCTAACCCATCCTGTCTCAAACCACCCTTTCCCTATCCCACTCTGTCTCAAAACCATCCTGTCCCTGACCCACCCTGTGTCAAGCCCACCCTGTCCCTAACCCACCCTGTCTCAAACCCACCCTGTCCCTAACCCACCCTGTCCGTTCCAGAATCCACCCTGTCCCTAACCCATCCTGTCCCCTCCAGCTTTACCAGGTCTCTTTATTATACCCGTCTTTCGCTGCTGAGACCTGGCCTGGTCCATCCCTGTTTGTCCAGCCCTGTCTTGGTTATTTCCTGCTAGGTCTTGTTCTGCTATTGACCCTGGTCCTCCCAGGTCGTATCCTACCCTGCCCTTCAGTGTCATAGTTCTGCCTTGTGCTCTCTAACATAAACCTGCCTTTGTCTAGTTAAGTTCAGCGCATTTCTACCTTGGCCCTACTCTGCTATATCATCTCCTGTACAGTCTTGCTGTAACCTGTCTCTACTTCTGGCTCTCCACTGAACTATCCTGCCCTACCAACGTCCAACCCCGGCATGCTGTGTTCCTTCCCTGCCTTACCTTGCTTTCTCCTACCCTGGTCCTGCCCTCATCCTAAAACTGCCCTGCCTTGCTATGCTCTGGCCCGGCCCGCCCTATACTGCCCTGGACACACCCTGGACCTACCTTGTTCTTGTCCTGGTCCTGCCCTTCCCTGCCCTGCTCTGATCGCCCTTCCTGCCTTGGCCCTGCCTGCCCCAGCCCTATCTTGAGCTTTCCTGCTCTGCCCATCCCAGACCCATCTCAGTCCCAGTCACAGCCCTGGCCTTGGCCTACTTTCTCCTGCCTAATCTTGTTATACGCAGCCCTGCCATACCCTGCCCTAGTACTGCTATGCTTTGCATTAGAACTGTCCTGCCCTACCCTCCCGTGCCCTGCACTAAACTGCCCTGGCCCTGCTTCTGCTCCTGGCCTGCCCGTCCCTTGGTCCTGGCATGACTGTGGCCCTGTACCAGGCCGTAGCCCTACCCCTCCCCTGTCCAGTACACCCTGCAATGTGGTAGTGACAGCAGTAAGGTAGAGAATTATGTAGGGTTTGTGAGAGTTAGTAACCCATCATTGAGGTTGCTGGTGGTTCCCTGGCACCTCTTTCGTAGTATTTTCCACATTATACCGTAAAATTCTGTTGCATAATATTGATATATTTTTCATATGCATGTACCTAAAGAATATCATTACATTTATTGCGATTTCTATGAGTAATATGCAGTATGTGAAAATATTATCTTACCACAGCCAATAAGCATAACAAAACTGTACAGCCACACTACAAAGCAAAGGACTCTATGAAATATAGAGGCTCACAGCAACAGCAAACACTGTACAATACTTAG